>NW_007256216.1:291763-330204 GCF_000164805.1 Carlito syrichta | reverse complement strand
CACTCACCTCAGCCTCCCAAAGGTGCGGGATTACAGGCTGAGCCACCAAGCCTGGCTGGAAGTACTTTCATTGCATGGAAATAGATACTAGGATTGTTTGATTATACAGGAGAAATCACAACAACCCTACCACATTTTTGGGGGTGGTTTCAATTTTTTAAAATTCAAGTTTGCTTATTTTCTTCCCAGATATAGGGGTGAAGCCTTTGCACTTAGTTACTTCTGCTGCTTCTAGAGGTTAAAACCAAAGATCAAAAAATTTTAGTGCTGGAAAGGACTTCAGGCATCACTTTGTTTTCTTCTTATTAGATGTTTACTTCTTATCATATATACAAAATTTCAAGGTTTCACCTTCCATGAACACTGCGCTACTTAAAACACGTTCTGCAGACCAGCCATCTCTAGCATTACCTAGCAGGTTTGTAGTGAATTCTTATCACTTTATGTTACCCTCAAGTGAATTTACTCATACCAAGAGTAGGACCCAGACAACAGTGACACTGTTTCCTGTTCTCTGCCCTCTCCTAAGTCCTCAAAGTGGTTCATCCAGATATCTGCCCTGTATAACTGCCACCACACTATAGGACAGCTAAATACAACCTGCTTGACAGGCCACCACACCTTGCATGGACTATACAAATATGCCACCATGACCACCTCTCAGTCACAGCGTGACCCATGGAGCTCAAATCAGCTTTCTCTAAACTCACCAATTACAACCCCCACCACCACCACCACCAGGGGAAACCTGCTTGAGTAATGTCATAAACCTCAAAAAAGGCTTTGGTCCTTTGAGCTTTCTCTCTCTTGCGCCCTACCCATTGGTTGAGTCCTCATGTCCCAGATAGCTCCCCTTTTCATTGGCCTTGCAAGGTGTGACACCATCTCCTCTATGGGGATCTGTAAGTAATAAAAACCGCTTCTCTTATTCCATGTGTTTTGCTGTGCTGCCTCCTCTGTGTCTCAACTGACTGACACACCTGAACCTCACCATCCTCCTGGTCAGCACTCTCCTAGAGAATGGCTATCTTGGTAGGAATAAACTGGACATAGGTCAGACAAGAGCCGCAAAGGCGTCTGCCAGTATAAACAAATTTTCTGTGAGAAGAACATCCGGTCATGCGTCAGACACTTGGGCGTTAGGCCATCTGCCAGGGTAAATAAGTATCCTGTGAAAGACACACTGCAAACATCCACAACAACCTTCCTCTGGAGCCCCAACAGGGCAGGGCTAGAGTTTATAGCCACTTTCCAGTGACAGACCTCAAGACCAAATTAGAGGAAAATCACAAGCTTGCTGGGAAGTGCCGAATTTCCGACCCCACTCCAAAACTACGAAATCAGAATTTGCAGTTTTACATGACCTCCAAGTAATTAAGCAGTTTCTGGATTACTGAACTAGTGCCTAGTATCTCCAACAATGCACATCTGTAACTACCTCTCACCTACAAAACTGGACCAATGGAATGAGAAGAACTCCTAACAATGTGTTTTCAAATGCCCCCTGTAGAATTCAGGGACTTATATGTTTAAAAAAAAAAAAGAGGTCTCAAAGCATAGAATTTTTTTTTTTTTCGAGATGGGGTCTCCCTCTGACATTCAGGCTAGAGTGCAGTGACAAGAACTCCTGAGCTATTCTTCCATCTCAACCTCCCAAGTAGCTGAGACTGCAGACATGTGCCACTATGTGTGGCTAATCAAAGCTTAGAACTCAAAATTAGTTAATTCCAAAGCTTTAAATATGCTTTGGCTATTAGATGACACTAGACATTATTTTAAAGTTTGTTTGGTGTTACAATTACATTATGGTTGTGTTATAAAAAAATTAAAAATATAAAAAAGTTTCTGTTGATGCATTCAAAAGTATTTGTGGATAAAAATTGTATGAGATCTTGGACTTGGCTTAAATATACCAAAAAAAAAAGAAGGAAGGAAAGACGGCAAGCAAAATGTGAATGGTTGGAAATGTGTGATGAATTCTCAGTGATGAATTGAGATTCATTATACTACTCTACTTCTGTGTATGTTTAAAAGTTTACCATAATAAAAAAAAATTTTTTTTTGGCCGGTCTTGTGACTCAGCCTGTAATCCCAGCACTTTGTCAGGCCGAGGTGAGGGGATTGCCTGAGTCCGTGGGTTCAAGACTCACCTGGGCAACTTGGCAAGACCTTGTCTCTACAATAAATCAAAAATTAGCTGGATGTGGCAGCACATGCCTGTAGTTCCAGCTACTTGGAAGGCTGAGGCAAAAGGATTGCCAGAGCCCAGCAGATTGAGGCTGCAGTGGCTGGGAGCATGCCACTGCACTCCAGTCTGGGCGACAGAGTGAGACTCCAACTCAAAAAAAAAAAAAAAAAAAAAAAAAAAATTAAAAGCAGTCTCAATTCAGTGATAACTACTAGTTCCACCAAGAGGCACTTGAGGTAGAAAAGTGTAGTCAGGAATGTTGTGTATCTGTCCCAAAGCCAAGGCTGAAGAGGAATGGGCAAGAAGTAAGGTTTATGGAGTAAACTCCTTGGTACCTTCCTTCATTTAATCCTCCCATCAACTCTGTAAGGTAACTCCACCTTAACCAAGTGATTGAATTTAGCAGCAATACCAATCATGAGACAAACTGGTGTTAAGTGTCTCCTGGAGGAGTGCATTGGGAAGTGCACACTGTCATTTTTGTCCTCTTGGCCAAAAATGTTGAACCTGAATCTAATGAGGAAGCAACAGTGAAGTGTAGATGGTGGGACATTTTACAAGGTGATTGGCCTAGACTCTTCAATGTCAATAACATGAATGTCAATGTCAATAACATGAAAGACAAAAGTTGTTGTTTTTTTTTAAGTTAGGTGAACTGTTTTAAAGAGATTAAAGAGAAACGATATCAGTGGGTGAACTTTAGATCCTAAATTCAAAAAATAAGACTGAGAGGGGCTATTGTGGGGAAAATTTGAAAATGGACAGTGTATTTGATTATATTTTTAAGAAAACAGTAAATGTATTGTGTGTAGCGAATATGGATTTTTTCCTATTCTGGATATTCCATACAGAATAAATCATACAATATGTGACCTCTGGCTTCTTTTACTTAGAATAATGTTTTTGAGATTCATCCAGGTTGTAGCATGTATGAGTACCTTATTCCTTTTTATAGCTGAATAATATTCTACTATATGCACATAACACAGTTTATTTGTTCATCTATTGATGGACATGTGGGTTGTTTCCACCCTTTGGCTATTGTAAATAGTGTTTCTATGAACATTCATGTGTAAGTGTTTGGACACTTGTTTTCAATTATTTTGGATATAAGCCTAGAAAAAGAATTGCTGGGTCACATCATTATTCTATGTCTACCTTTTTGAGGAGTCAACTATTTTCCATTTTACTATACTCACCAGAAATTAACAAGCATTCCTGTTTCTGCATATCCTTGCCAACACTGTTATTTTCTGATTTGTCTTTATTTTTATTATAGCCATCTTAATGGCTGTGAAGTGGTATCTCATTGTGGTTTTGATTTGTATTTATTTAATGACCAATAACATCTACATCTTTTCATGAACTTATTGATCATTTGCATATCATCTTTGGAGAAATGTCTATTCAAATGTGGTTTTTTAAAAAAATTATATCATTGATAATGCATTTTAAAACAAATAAATTAAATTTTATATTACCATTTCTAAATAGAATTTTTGAGACAGAGCAGAGATCCCTTTTTAGGAGCCTATGGACCCCAAGAATGGAAATTAAGGAAAATCCTGAGTTAATTTAGGGTAAATTCCAGGAACCTTAGGTAGCCCCAAAAGTAAATAAGTAAGTTATTAAACAAGAAGGTAATAGTAGCCTAAAACAATATTCAAGGAAGTTAGAATTCCAGATATGTTCGCTTTCATTGCTAAAGTTTAAAAAAAACTAAGGATAGCATCTTAATATACATCCCTGACTTGTCTTTCAGAAATCCAGATCCTGACCTGGACCCCTACCAAATGGCCCTACTGGCACACAGACTTCAGATGAGGGGAGGCTGAAGACTGAACTTTGACCCATGTTCTTTGTTCTAAATTTCTTTCTGAGGGGCCTGAAGAAAGTCACACCCAGGAGCTAGAGTTAACGTGTTTTTATACTGACCCCAAATTTTTAAACAAAGCTTCTCTTCCTCAACCAATTGCAAATCAGAAAATCCTTGAATCTACCTACGACTTATAAGCCCCCACTTCAAGATATCCTGCTCTTTTAGGCCTTACGCAACGTATAACCTCCATGTATTGATTTACAATCTTGCCCGTAGCTTCTGCTTTCCTGAAATTTACCCATACCTTTAAAAGCCCTTACTTGCACGTTGTCAGGGAGGTCAGGATTTGAGCATTTAGCTCCCTGGTTCTCCTTGCTTGGTGCCCTGCCACCAATGCCTTTCTTTCCATTGTTGCAAATCTCATTGTAGACATCTGGCTTTACAGTGCCTGATGAGCAGACCCTAATTTGGTTCTACAATATTTTCTCTTATTATTGATAAAAATTAACATTTTGAAATGGTATCTGTTACTATTAGTTAAAGTAATAGTAGCTGTTACAACAAACAAATCTCCAAATGCCTGATGGATCAAACACAATGGAAGCTTCTTCCTTGTTCAAATAAAGATCAACATGGTCAGTAAATGACTCTTCTCCAAACAGTTAAGTCAAACACCCAGGCTCCTCCCATTACATGGCTCTGCCATCTTTAATTCAAGCCTTCCAAGAAGCTCTGGTCCAGTATTTGTTTAAAGGATTACCAAAACAGTGCTGAGGTGTTTCACACTATTATAAGAAAAGTTTGTTTATTTTTATTTCTATCCAACCTCCATGCTGATATTATTTAAAAGTTCAGATACCCCATGTCATTTAAGGCTATTTTTTTTTGCAAACAATATTTAGATTTACTTACATTATTTACTGAATTCTTTGCTACTCCTTCCTACATCTGAATATTTACTAAGTTAATTTTATTCTCGGTAGATTATATTGGTTATTTGCCCTTTCAGAGAGGATTTGCAGATCATCAACTTTATGTCTAAAATTGTTTACTTAGCAAAATAGGTTAGCTAGATATAGAATTCTATATCCAACATTATTTTATTTCAGTTGTATGAAGATATTGCTACTCTGTCTTGTTGAATACAGTATTACTGATGTTATTCTATTTCTCATTTCTTAGTTATTTAATTTTTCTCCTCTATGTCAAGTTTCTCCTTAGAAGTTAATTAACCTTCATTATTTCCACTTAGGTTTCATTTTGTTATTTCTAGTTATGGATATTTGTTCATTACTCTTGCTTGGCAATTAAAAGGTTCTTTCATCTAAGAAGTTAAGTCTTTCTTCAGTTTTGGAAAATTCTTGTCCATGTATTTCTCCAAATATTCATCCTCTTTATTCTTTTTTTCTCTGGAACTTCTTTTAGCTTAATATTAGCATTCTGGATCTATTTTTGTCTTTTAATTTTTCTTTAATATTTTCCATATTTTTAGACTGTGTCCGGGACATTTCTCAGCTGTTTTCTAGCACATTTTAAATTCTTCTATTGACTTTTTAAAATAAAAGTATATTTTTTTAAAAATGCTGAGGGCCCAGTAAGGTTGTAGACCAAGCACAAGTCTACTCATCTACTTTATTTTTATTCTAAATATAAAATGGAGAAGGAGGCTTTGCCCAGTAGATGCTGTAGAAAGAAAAGGAAGCTAAGAAGTTGAGGTCGTTGGCAGGAATGTGGACAGAGTATTGTACCATGGGCCATACACTGGAAAGGAAAAGTGTTAACAATGCAAGGAAGTTAATGGACTTAGGGGGAAATGTGTGAAGGGATTAGAGGGCTGAATAATGTCCAGGTGTAAGGTTGTTAGAGATTTGGACAGTGAGCAACTTGTGGTTAGTAAACTGTATGTCAAGGTTTAAGATTACTAAGACAGTCTAGTTCAGATGAAGACAAGGAACAAAGGTGTGGTTCTGGGAGTGGGTGGCCATCATGGGGTATAATTTATAGCTCACCAGGTTTGGAATAAACAAGAGGCCTTGACGTTAGAGTGTTGGTGAGGTCATTTACAGAAATGTTGAAATTTCCCACACATCAAGGCTATAAGTAAGGGAAAGTGAATAGAAAGGATATAAAGTAATACAGCCTGTATTTTAAAGGAGGGTAGTTATGTATGAGTCTGAGAATGTAAAATAACAATAACATAGAGTTTGAGCCACGTTATAGTTAACAAGGCAAAATGTGAACAAACTATTCTAAAGAGTTTGATAATAGCAAAGAATTTTATCTGCTATGGAGCAAGGATTCCCAGGGGGAGGTGTGGGGGAGAGACTGGAATGAGGAAGCAGCAGGTTGAAGTGAGCTGAAAGCAACATTACAAACTAGATAATATTAAAATGTTTGGGTTCCAAAACACCTAGATATGCTGGATAAAATCTACCAGTCATATTTTCAAATTCAGAGTCAAGTTTGCAAGAGACTAAGGGAATCCCCCAAAGGAGCAAAAACAAAGAGGGGTCTGAAAATTTGGACAATAGGCGTATGCTTATGCTGGTACCATCTCAGTAACTACAAGTTTGGAGGTTAACATTAGAAGAGGAGGCCTTACACCCACATAAGGCAGGAATTTAGAACTTAGATCTCTGCATAAGCTAAGCTTGTTCAAATATTAAGCCTAAGTAACAAGGGGGATTTAAAAGTTATCTTCTAGCTGGGCTCGGTGGCTCAGCCTGTAATCCCTCGCCTTGGAAGGCTGAGGTGAGTGGATTGCCTGAGCCCGCGGGTTCAAGACCCACCTGGGCAACTTGGTGAGACCTCATCTCTACAATAAATAAAAAAATTAGCTGGGTGTGGTAGCACGCGCCTGTAATTCCAGCTACTTGGAAGGCTGAGGCGGAAGGATCGCCGGAGCCCAGCAGGTTGAGGTTGTGGTGGCTGGGAGCAGCCACTGCACTCCAGTCTGGGTGACAGAGTGAGACTCCAACTCAAAAAAAAAAAAATTTATCTTCTTTAGTCTAGTCTTTGAGAAGGAAAAAAAAAATCTCTCTCCCATGGGAATTTATAAGCATAAGCATTCTTTCACATAGGTTTGGTGCTTAAATGTATTCTACCTGAATGGTCTGGTAAACCCCAAGTTGAGAAATTCACATGAAAAATGATCCTTTTCAGTTATATCAGTGGTCTAAGTACTGGAAAAGAAGGGGAGAAAGATATTGAGGGACATCTGGAAGACGGCCACATCACTCAGTATTTTTGTTACAGAAAACTATGATCAATAAAATACTTTCAAGGATTAAAAAGGATATTCATATAAAATTGGGGAAAAACAAAATAGAAATATAAGATCAAGAAGGAAAATGTAAAATTTCCAATATTTTCTCTGTTGAAAATGCATACTCTAGTGCTAAAGTCCATTTAATGGAAACATGGGGTTTAGAAGAACAAGTTGAATGACACCACAAAGAAGCAAACAAACACATCCAAAATGTGGGACATTTTATAAGACAGCCACTTCTGCAACAAGTTAATCCAAATAAACTAACTATAAAAAGCAATTTGGGGGAGTCATAGCCAGAGTAATCAGGCAAGAGAAAGAAACAAAGCATATCCAAATTGGAAAAGAAGAAATCAAGCTATCTCTGTATGCCAACAATATGGTCTTTTACCTAGAGAATACTAAAAAAAAAAAAAAAAAAAAAAAAAAAAACCTTCCAAAAGACTCCTGGAATTGATAAAAGAAATCAGTAAAATCTCAGGATACAAAATCAACACTTACAAACTAGTAGCACTGCTATCCACCACTAGTGACCAAACTGACAATCAAATCATGAACTCAGTTCCATTTACCATAAAAGCCAAAAAGCTAAAATACTTAGGAATATATTTAACCAAGGAGGTGAAAGATCTATACAAGAACTACAAAAGACTGCTGAAAGAAACTGTAAAGGACACAAACATAGAAAAAACATCCCATGCTCATGGGTTGGAAGAATCAGCATTGTTAAAATGACCGTATTACCCAAAGTAATCTACAGATTCAACACAATCCCTATCAAACTAGCCATGTCATTTTTCACAGAATTAGAAAAAAACAATCCTAAAGTTCATATGGAATCAAAAAAAGAGTCAGAATATCCAAAGCAACTCTAAGCAAAAGCAAAAATAAACAAACAAAAACCACAAAGCTAGAGGCATCACATTACCTGACTTCAAATTATACTACAAGGCTATAGTAACCAGAACAGCATGGTACTGTTACAAGAGCAAACACATGGACCAATGGAACAGAGTAGAGAATCCAGAAATAAGCTCAAATACCTACAACTAACTCATCTTTGACAAAGCAGACAAAAACATACACTGGGAAAAGAACAACCTATTCAACAACTGGTGCTGGGAGAATTGGATAGCTACATGCAAAAAAAAAAAAAAGAAAAGAAAAGAAAAGAAACTAGACCCTTATCTCTTACCATATGTAAAAAGAAGCTTAAGGTGGATTAAAGACTTAAATGTCAGACCTGAAACCATTAAAATCCTAAAAGAAACTCTAGGAAAATTCTTCTGGACATTAGCCTAGGCAAAGAATTAATGGCTAAAACCCCAAAAGCAAATGCAACAAAAACAGAAATAAACATGTGGAACTTAAACCAAAAAGCATCTGCACAGCAGAAGAAATAATAAACAGAGAAAATAGGCAAACTACAGATTGGGAGAAGATATTTGCAAACTATACACCTGACAAAGGACTAACATCCAGAATCTACAAATAACTCAAACAAATCAACAAGAAAAAGTAAACCTCACTAAAAAGTGGGCAAATGACATGAATAGATATCTCTCAAAAGAAGATATATGGCTAGACGTAGTGGCTCATGCCTATAATCCCAGCAATTTGGAAGGCGGAGGCAAGAGGATTACCTGAGCCCAAGAGTTTGAGACCAGCCTGGGCAACTAGGCAAGACCTCATCTCTACAATAAATCAAAAAATTAGCCAGGCGTGGTGGCACGTGCCTGTAGTTCCAGCTACTTCGAAGGCAGAGGTGGAAGGATTGCCTGAGCCCAACGGGTCAAGGCTGTGGCGGCTGTGAACATGCCATTGCACTCCAGCCTGGGTGACAGAGTAAGACTCCAACTCAAAAAACAGAGTGGTCATTATTAAAAACTCAAAAAACAATAGATGTTGGCATGGATGCAGTGAAAAGGGAATGCTTATATGCTGTTGGTGGGAATGCAAATTAGTAAAACTGCTATGGAAATTGGTATGGAAAATTTCTCAAAGAACTAAAAGTAGATCTACCATTCAATCCAGCAATCCCACTACCCAAATGAAAAGTTCATTATACAAAAAAGACACCTGCACTTGTATGCTTATCGCAGCAAAATTCACAATTGCAAAAATGTGGAATCATGTAAATGCCCATCAACTGAACAGTGGATAATTAAAAAGTAATACACACACACTACACACACACACACACACACACACACACACACACACACACACACACCATGAAATACTATTCAGTCATAAAAAGAATGTCTTGCAGCAACTTGAATGGAATTAGAGAACATCGTCCTAATTGAACTAACACAAGAACAGAAAACCAAACACCACATGTTCTCACTTATAAGTGAGAGCTAAACTGAGGATCCGGAATGGTATAATGAATATTGGAGACTCAGAAGGTAGAGGGTGGGAAGAGGGGAAGGAATGAAAAGTCACCTATCAGTTGGGCGCGGTGGCTCGCCCTAGCACTTTGGGAGGCAGAGGTGAGAGGATTGTCTGAGCTCAGAGATTTAAGACCAGCCCGAGCAACATGGCAAGACCTCATCTCTACAGGCATGCATTGTGGTGCATGCCTGTAGTTCTAGCTACTTGGAGGACTGAAGTGGAAGGATCACCTGAGCCCAGCAAGTTGAGATTGCAGTTGCCGTGAGCATGTCACTACATTCCAGTCTGGATGACAGAGTGAGACTCTGACTCCAAAAAAAAAAACAGAAAAGAAGTCGCCTATTGGGCACAATGTGCATTGGTGGGGATGGTGGATAATTAAAGACCAGACTTACAATACAACCATGTAACCAAAAACTATTTTAACCACCACCCCAAAGCTATTAAAAAATATTTTTTAAAAAAAGATATTTGGAAACCGGACTCGGCGACTCAACCTGTAATCTCGCGCTTCGGGAGGCTGAGGTGAGTGGATTGCCTGAGCCCGCGGGTTCGAGACCCACCTGGGCAACTTGGCGAGACCTCATCTCTACAATAAATCAAAAAATTAGCTGGGCGTAGTGGCGCGACCCGTAGTTCCAGCTACTTGGAAGGCTGAGGCGGAAGGATCGCCGGAGCCCAGCAGGTCAAGGCTACGGTGGCCGGGAGCGGCCACTGCACTCCAGTCTGGGTGACAGAGTGACACGCCAACTCAAATAAATAAATAAATTAAATTAAATTAAAATTAAAAAGACATTTGGGAGGCAACCATATCTAATTATTTGATGTGATGTGGTACTGTAGTTAAGACATTATGTTTTAGAGATGTGTACTGAGGTGTATTAGGAGGAGATGACATGATGTCCAAGATATGCTTTATAGTCTTTCTACAAAGAAAACAAGAAAAATATTCTTTTTTTTTTTTTTTTGGAGTCTCACTCTGTTGCCCAGGTTGAAGTGCAGTGGCACACTCACGGCCACCACAGCCTCAACCTGCTGGGTTCAGGTGATCCTTCAAGTAGCTGGAACTACAGGCATGCACCAACACACTCGGCTAATTTTTTTATTTATTGTAGAGATGAGGTCTCGCCAAGTTGCCTAGGCTGGTCTTGAACCCATGGGCTCAGGCAATCCTCTCACCTTGGCCTCCCAAAATGCTGGGATTATAGGCATGAGCCACTGTGCCCAGCCTAAGAAAAAGGTTCTTATAGTTTGAGGTTTTACATTTAGGTCTTTGATCCATTTAGAGTTGATTTTTGTGTATGGTAATAGGTAGGAGTCCTGTTTCATTCTTCTGCATGTGGTCAGCCAGTTTTCCCAGCACCATTTACTGAATAGGGTCTCCTCTCCCCAATGGTTGTTGGTGGAGGCTTTGTCAAAGATGAGGCATGGTTGAGAAATCGAGGTTTTGCTTCCAGAATCTCTATCCTGTTCTATTGATCTATATGCCTTTTCTTGTACCAATATCAGGCTGTTTTGATTATTGTAGCCTTATAATAAAGTTTAAAGTCTGGAAGTATGATACCTCCTGCTTTGTTTCTTTTGCTGAGAATTTTTTTGAATCTTATAAAATGCAGGAGACACCCTTATAGACATTGGAATAGGCAACCAATTCCTGATCATAACCCCAAAAGCCTATGCCAGTCCAGACAATGGGAAAAAATATTTGACAACTGTATATCTGACAAAGACCTAACATCCAGGATCTACAAGGAATTCAACCATGACAAAAGGAAAAAAACAAAAACAAAAACCCAGCCCTATTAAAGAGTGGACAAAAGACATGAATGGACACTTCTCAAAAGAAGACATATGAACAGCCAACAGACACATGAAAAATGCTCAGCCTCACTAATCATCAGAGAAATGCAAATTAAAACCACACTGCAATAACACCTAACTCCAGTCAGGATGGCATCATTAATAATTCAAAAAACAACAGATGCTGGAGAGGATGCAGAAGAAAAGGGAATGCTTCTACACTGTTGTGTGAGTGTAAACTAGCACAAGTTCTGTGGAAAACAGTGTGGTGATTTTTAAAAGATCTAGAAACTGACCTTCCATATGAGCCAGCAACCTCCCTTCTGAAACTATACCTGGAGGAACTCAAATTACTCTATGAAAAAGATACTTGTATGTTTATTGCAGCACTATTCACAATAGCAAAAATGTGGAACCGACTGTGCTGCCCATTGAAAGTGGACTAGATTTTTTTTAATGTAATACTTATACACACACACACACACACACACACACACACACACACACACACACACACACGATGGAATATTATGCAGCCATAAAGAAGAACAAAATTATGAACTTCACAGCAACTTGGATGAATTTAGAGTCTATCATACTCAGTGATCTATATCATCACTGATGAGTATATTGCTGCTAATTATATGACTTTCTACTTTGATATATGTTTGAATTTTCATAGTCAAGAATTCTGAATAATTTTAGGGAACACATGACCAAAAAAGCTTAAAGTCTAGCATAGATGCTAATTCTGTTATTTACAGAAATATCTTAGATGATTTTTTTTAGAAGTTCCTTATTGTTCTCTGTGTGGAAGCCCAACTGACACTTTGACCTGCTTCCATTATGAAATACCAGAGTCAGAAAAAATAAGCACTTTGGACCCTGAGATAAACCAACAGTGATCAGGTCACCCAATCTAGGTCTAGTCCCCAAACAAGGTTCTTTTCATTTAAAAAAAAACTGAATTATCCCTGTCTTTTAGAATGATTTTGCCTGAAATAATGTCACAATGTGAATATTAGGAAAAGTTACTATTTTCCACCACGAACAAATAAATGCAGACTGACACTCTTACATGCTTTTTATTTTCTTTAAAAATATGAAATCCCCTTAAATGCCAAACAAATATTTGAGTTGGTCTTCCTAAAGTCTGACTCCCTTGTCCTTTGGGGAGGAAAATATGTTAGTAATATATAGACCACATACCATACAGTTCACCCATTTAAACTGTACAATTCAATGGTTTTTCGTACATTCAGAGTTGTGCAACCATCACCATGATCAACTTGAGAATATATTCTTCACTCCAAAAAGAAGTCCTGCACCCATTAGCAGTCTCTCTCCATCTCTCACATATACTCTCGTCCCCAGCTCTAGAAGTAACAAATCTATGTTCTGTCTTTGTGAGTTTTGCCAATTCTGGACACTGATTTAAATGAAATTTTAAAATGTAGTATTTTTGTTTGGCTCTTTTCACTTTGCCTAGCATTTTCAAGGTTCATCCATGTAGTAGCATGTATCAGTACTTCACTCTTTTTTACTCCTGTATAATATTTCATTGCATGACTGTATTACATTTTATTTCTCCAGTATCTGGTTGTTTCCATTTTTGTGGCTATTATAAATAATGCTGCTATGAACATTTGTGTAAAAGTTTTTGCGTGAACACCTGTTTTCATTTTTTTTTTCTCTAAGAGTAGAATTGACTGGTCACCTGTAAAGTACCCTCCATTTGATGCAATACACTTATCAAGATAATTTTTCCACTGCTCAAAACAGTTTTTGAATTCATCAGTTTTGATGCCTTTTAGTGCTTCTGCCATTTTTTGTTTCACCTCTTTCACATCAGCAGAATGTTTCCCTTTGAGGACTTTTTTCATCTGGAGAAACCAAAAAAAGTTGCTCAGGGCAAGATCGGGTGAATAGGGAGGGTGGGACATGGGAGTCACGCTGTTTGGGGTCCAAACTGATGAACACTCGGTGTGGTGTGGAAAGGTGCATTGTCATGGTGGAAGATTCAGTCACCTGTTTACCACAACTTGAGAGTTTTCTTCTGCAAATCATGATGCAACCTTATCAAAACTTCCAGGTAAAAACTTTGGTTGACTATTTGATCTGGAGGAACAAATTCCAAGTATACTACAAAGGGTCTGCCCTCCAAAAGATAATTCCAGTTTTCTGGGGGAGACCCTCCCCTAGTATGTTTGAACTTTTGAGAAACTGCCCAACTATTTTCCAAAGTGGTTGCACTATTTTACATTCCCATCAGCAGTGTATGAAGGTTCCAATTTCTCCAAATCCTCACCAACACTTGTTATTTTATTATAACTATCCTGTTTACTGTTCAGTATAGTTACATTGTAAAACCGACCTCCAGAACTTTTCCATCTTGCAAATCTAAAACTCCATGCATATTAAACAACTCCTTTCCCCCCTTCCCTTCAGATCATTCTATTTTCTAATGATATAGATTTGATGTCTTTAAATACCTTATATAAGTAGAATAATACAGTATTTGTCTTTTTTGTGACTGGCTTATTTCACTTATGTCTCAAGGTTCATCCATGTTGTAGCATGTGACAGGACTTCTTCCTTTCTAAGGCTGAATAGTAGTTCATTACATGTATATGCCACATTTTATTTATCCATTAATTCCTCAATGGGCATTTTGGTTGCTTCCACTTCTTGGATATTGTGAATAGTTCTGCTATGAACATGGGTGTGCAAATCTCTGTCTGAGACTCTGCTTTCAATTCTTTTGGATATATACACTCAGAAGTGGTATTTCTGGGTCATAGGGTAGTTCTATTTTTACTTTTTTAGGAACTGCCATACTGTTTTCCATAGTAGTTGCACCATCTTGCAATTCCAACAAAAATGCAAAATATTCCAATATCTCCACATCCTCATCAATAGTTATTTTCTGGGTTTTGGTATTTTTTTAAAAATTGTTGTCATCCTAATGGATATGAAGTTATATCTCAATGTGATTTTGATTTGCATTTATCTAATGATTTGTGAGGTTGAGTGTATTTTCATGTTTATTGGCCATCTCTGTATCTTCTTTGAAGAAATGTCTATACAAGTCCTTTTTAAAATGGAGTTGTTTGATTTTTGTTGTTGTTGTTGAGTTGTAAGAGTTTTTTATATATTCTGGATGTTAAGCTCTTATCAGACATATGATTTGCAATTATTTTCTTCATTCCATAGGTTGCAGATTGTCTTTTCATTTTGTTTTGTCCTTTGATGCACAGAAATTTTAAAGTCTAATATAGTCCCATCTTTCTATTTTTGTTTTGTTGCCCATGTTTTTGGTGTCATATCCAAGAAATCATTGCCAAATCTAGCGTCATGAAGTTTTTCTCCTATGTTTTCTTCTATGAGTTTTATAGTTTTGGGTCCTGTATTTAGGTTTATCATCTATTTTGATGTCATTTTTATGTATGATATAAGGGTCCATTTTCATTCTTTTGCATCAGGTTTTCCCAAAACCAGTTGTTCAAAATATTGTCCTTTCCCTGCAGAGTAGTCTTGGCACCCTTGTTGAAGATTATACAAGGGCTTATTTCTAGGCTATTCTATTCCATTGGTCCATCTGTCTATCTTTATACCACACCGTTCTGGTTATGTTGGCTTTGTAATAACTTTTGAAATCAGGAAGTGTGACTCTAACTTTATTCTTCAAAAATATTTTTGGCTATTCAGGGTTCCTTAAGATTCCCTATGAAATTTCCTAAGGGTAATTTTTTTCTACTTTGCAAAAAAAAAACCCAATGGACATTTGACAGGGATTGTATTGAATCTGTAGATCTCTTTGGGTAGTATGGACAGCTTAACAACATTGTCTTCCAATCCATAAGCATAAATCTTTCCATTTATGTACGTGTTTAATTCCTTAAACAGTGTTTTGGGCCAAGTTCAGTGGCTCAGTCTGTAATCCCAGCACTTTAGGAGGCCGAGGCGAGTGGACTGCCTGAGCCCACAGGTTCAAGACCAGCCTGAGCAACTTGGTGAGACCTCGTCTCTACAATACATCACAAATTAGCTGGGCCTGGTAGCACGTGCCTGTAGTTCAGCTACTTGGAAGGCTTGAGGTGGAAGGATCGCCGGAGCCCAGCAGTTCACCGCTAAGGTGGTGGTGAGCTTGCCACTGCATTCAGTGGGCAACAGAATGAGACTACAACTCAAAAATAAAAATAAATAAATAGTGTTTTGTAGTTTTCACTGTACAAATCTTTTACCTCCTTGATTAGGTTTATTCCTAAGTATTTTATTCTTTTTGATGCTATTGTATGTGGAATTTTAAGCTTAATTCTCTTTTTGTATCATTCATTGTTAGTATGTAGAAAAGTAATTCTTGCATATTTATTTTGTATCCTACAATTTTGCTGAAGTTGGTTATTAGTTCTAATGTCTTTTTTGTGTGGAATATTTAGGGTTTCTACATAAAAGATCATGTCATCTGAAAACAGAGATTTTATGTCTTCCTTTCCAATTTGAATGTTTTTTATCTTTTTTCTTGCTTAGCTGCTGTGACTTCTACTTCCAATACTATATTGAACAGAAGTGTTAAGAGTAGATATCCTTTCCTTGTCCCTGATCTTAGAAGAAAAGCTTTCAGTCTTTCACCATTGGGTATGATGTTAGATGTCGTCTTGTTTTTGAGTCAGAGTCTCACTCTGTTGCCCAGGCTGGAGTGCAGTGGCACACTCACAGCCACCACAGCCTTGATCTGCTGAGCTCAGGTGATCCTTCCACTTCAGCCTTCCAAGTAGCTGAAACTACAAAGGCTCACCACCATACCTGACTAATTTTTTTATTTATTGTAAAGATGAGGTCTCACCAAGTTGCCCAGACTGGTCTTGAATCCATTGGCTCAGGCAATCCTCTGGTTTCTGCCTTCCAAAGTGCTGAGATTACGGGTGTGAGTCACCATGCCCGGCAGATGTCATCTTTTCATAGATGGCTTTTATTATGCTGAGGTGGTTTCCTTCTGTTCCTAGTTTGTTGAGTGTTTCGATCATTAAATGGTATCAATTCTTGTCAACCAATTATTCTGCATCGTTGAGATAATCATGTGGGTTTTGTCCTTCATTATATTAATAAGGTATGTTATATTGACTGATTTTTATGTGTTGAACCATCCTTGCACTTCACTAATAAATTCCGCTTGGTCATGGTGTATAATCCTTGTAATGTACTGTTGAATTTGGTTTGCTACTACCACACTAATCTTCTCTGCATTGTTCTACCCAGCAACAATTGGGTAGGGTGCAGTGAACACTCTAAGGGTTCTTTGGCCGCCACAGAAAAGCATTTCAGAGCAAGACCAAATATAGTCTTAAGACAAAGTTTATTGGGTGGGGGAATGCCCAACGGGCATGGGAGTTTTAAGAGAAAGAACTGCACGCTTGCCTTTGACAGGAAGCTTGATCTACTTTTACACTTACCTATGTCTAACCTACACTGAATAACCTGCCTCTGTTCCAATTTTAGCATATGCACTGCCAAAGGGAGCATTTTCATGGCTTTACTTTTAAAATGGGGTATAATGTAAAAACACAGAATTTCAGTTATCAAATGAGTAAATGAGCAAGAATTGTTTTCCGTGTTTGAAACGTTGACAAAATTAAGACACACGTGCTAGTTCTGCTCATTGTTTTCTTTAAGGAACTGAATGTCATTGCTTTTATAATATACTTAAATCTGAATGTCAGCAAACGACCACCTCTTTGGAAGGTGCTGTGAAACTGCCAAAGGAATTTAGTGTGTGTTCCAGCCAACACCTGAAGATAGGCCCTGTCTCCCAGCCTGCATGTGTGAAGAGGAGCCGAACTTCCACAGTACCACTTAATAAACCCAGGTGGGTTTCACATAGACCAACCTCACCTTACCATTTTTGGTAATTTTCACTTCCCTGACTGCTGAGCCCCAATCCCCTCATTCTCCCTTTAAAAGGCTGAGTTACCTCTGCACAAACCAAAGTTCAGTTCAGTTCGTGCTGGACTTCCCTCTTCCTATAGTATATCACTGACTAAAATCTGTCCTATCTGTCCTTACCACTTTAGTGTCTGGCGTGATCTTTGACAAGAGCATAGGGGTGGATTCATTTTTCTCGCTGAGCAGTCATCCTATTGCCAGGCACTCGGGACCGTGAGAAACATGATTCTTCGGAGAAAAGGCCCAGGGGGCCATACTGTTAGAAACTGACACCAGCTACACGGATTTTCTGCTCTGTGTCACGACTCATCGAACCTCCTGGGACTGGCCTGGAGCTGGGAAAGGTGAACAGGTATTCACAATGCCCAGGAATGATCTGTCAGCTTCCTGGAAGCCTTCCACTAGACAGGGCCCAAACTGGAGGCGAGACAGGAAGAGAAACTCGAAACAGCGCGCGAGTCGCAGACAGTGACTGAAGGAGGAAACAAAATGGAATCCCCCAATTCAGAAAAAACCAGAGCGGATTAGAGAGACAGCCCGCCGAGGTCACCTGAGGTTGCCCCGCCATGGCGCATGCGTCCTAAGTCTCGCGGCGCAATTCCCAGCCACACATCTGCGCTTGCGCAGCCGCGGGTGGCCGGAGTCTAGGAGTCACTGGCTGCTGGGGGCTAGAGAGGGACGCTGGGTGGCACCACGTCTGTTATATCTGCCGGCTCCCCAGTAGGCGGTGCTCCGACAAAAAAAAAAAAAAAAAAAAAGAACTCACAGCTAAGAGCACTGGTCTCCGATCTTTTTACGCATTCTTTGCGTTATCTCAAGACGCTTAGACGCCACCATCCGCAAAGCAGCCTGCATTTGTCTTTCTCTCGGGAATTTTAAGCTGGTTCGGAAGCGGTCCCTGTCCGGGGCTTCCTTTTTATCCAAGTCATGATGGAACCCACAGAAATGTTACTCCTCCTGTGACTTCATAGGACGCAGCATTGTCACGTTGAGTACTTGTTGATTTGAAAAAAAAAGGAAAAGTCAGGCCGGGCTCGGTGGCTCAGCCTGTAATCCCAGAGCTTTGGGAGGCCGAGGTGCGTGGATTGCCTGAGCCTGCGGGTTCGAGACCCGCCTGGGCAACTTGGAGAGACCTCATCTCTACAATAAATCAAAAAATCAGCCGGGCGTGGTAGCGCGTGCCTGTAATTCCGGCTACCCGAAAGGCTGAGGCGGAAGGATCGCCGGAGCCCAGCGGTTCGAGGCTGCAGTGACCGGGAGCGGCCACTGCATCCCAGCCTGGGCGACCGAGTGAGACTCCAACTCAAAAAAAAAAAGAAAAAGGAAAAGTCCACGCGCACGCACGCTTCCATAAGCACAGTATTCTTAATGTATGAAACAGCAGCTAATCACTGTTTACCCCCAGCGAGAAGAAGCTGGATGGCTGAAGGACAGGCGTGAGAAAGGCGCGTTATGTTTGTTTATATCGTTTGAAATTTTTCCAATGCGCATGTATTATTTTTTGAACGTTTGAATGGTCGTTTGGCGCCTTTATCAAAATGCAAATACCAAGGACATTCGGAAATATTAGAGGTCTGAGCAGAATTCTGTAATGTTGGATAGAATTATCTGTACGTGTGAAGCTGAAATGTCTTGTGTAAACTGCTAAGTCTTCCTGTTTATTTCTGGACAGGGGTCTTTGGGGGCTTGGTTGAGGGGTGGGGACAGGAAAATAGGAGCCGAGCATTTTTGGAAAATTACCAGCAGTGGTGGCATACAGGAAACTGAAATCTTTATCATCTCAATCATTGTTTATTCATTGTGGATTTGCTGAAGAAAATTAAGTAAATTTTACTGTGAGCTCACTGACTCAAAAAGATTGGAAGGGGATATTCGATGTTTTATTTTTATTTTTACTTTGAGTTGGAGTCTCACTCAGTCGCCCAGACTGAAGTGCAGTGGACGCTCCCGGCCAGCACAGCCTCGATCTGCTGGGCTCCGGCGATCCTTCCGCCTCAGCCTTCCAAGTAGCTGGAACTACAGGCGCGCGCTCCCACGCCTGGCTGATTTTTGATTTATTGTAGAGATGAGGTCTCGCCAAGTTGCCCAGGCGGATGTCGATGTTTATTTTTTGTGAAGGAAATCAACTGGGTGTGACTGGCAAGGTTGAAACCTGAAGTTCCTCTTCTAGATAATAAAAACTTCCCTTAGTGAAGAATCTCCAGACCGTTTATGGTATATTCCTGCCGCTAACCTTGCAAGATAACTTTAGGCTGCCTCTTTCAAGGTAAGTAAAGAGTGAGGAAAAAAAATTAAATAGGTAACTGTGCCTCCTAGGATTTGCAGACAAAACGCTCATGCTGACAGAAGATCTGGGACATCTCTCCTTTGCTAGGTCAAGTTGAATCAGTCAATTTCATTCCCTAGAGAATGGCTAGTGGATCTAGGCAAGGGTAGGAATTTAGGACAGAGGCTAGGGATCCAAAAAGTTGAAAGCGTAAAAACAAAGGCCAGAGGTTATAATTTATTGCCTCTGAGTTTGCCTTGTTTGTAAATAGCAGGAGGTGAGCTCCCAAATAAAATATTTTAGGAATTGTGGTTTTTTTTTTTTTAAGTAAAAAAAATTTTATTGTAACTCGTATATATTTTTTGAGTCCGAGTCTCACTCTAGGAATTGTTGTTCTTGAGTATCTCCAAAAGTCAGTACTTTTACAAAGAAATAAATGAAACAGTGAGTATTGCAGCAATCGGAATGAGCAGTGCTTGGGGATAGAAATGCCCCTGCAGAGGAAAAAAAACGCATCACAGAACAACATACTTAGTAAAATTTATTTTAAAAAAAACAAACAATAATTTATGCCTTTGGCAAAATAAAGGATCTTTTCAATATAAATGTTTCTTAGAAAATGTATGAAAAGATAATATAACATATAATAAATCAATATTAACATTACAGTGAAAGTAATAATGATTGTATAACAATGACAAGTGAAGATATTTCTGGTTCTTTACACAGCAGTATTTCTGGAAGGTTCTGATTCCTTTTTTCTATAATAGAGATGTGCCCTCGCCTTAAAAGAACCTGATGCACTCAAATCTAAATTTAGGAAGTCAAACAATTAAAGGATATTTATTAGCATCACAAAATAATTCTTTACAAAAGAAATCAATGGAAAGGTTTCTGTCAGGGATCCTTAAAACAGCAACTTTTCCTGATATGTTTAGAACGTAATTAACCAAGGGCACATGTCCCCAACTTCTTTCTGTTTATGATTCTATTGCATAAAGGGAGGTATACCCTGAAGAGAGGCGGTGACTTGGGCTTCAGGCCTGACTGGAGAATGTATGTTCTTAGAGTACGAGGAAATGGCCGGGGCTGGTGGAGGGCACAAGTTCTTTCACTCTTTTGTTCCTCTTATCCTGAGCTCTTATTTTGTTGTCTCAACTGCTTTCTGATAAACTCTGTTCACCTGGTTCTTTCAGGAGCAAAGGAGGGAGTCATGGTAGGGGGGCAGATTAATGAATTAGTGAGGCACTCCAGCAGAGCAGAGGGAGAGGAGAGTCTGGGATTGTGTATGTGGTTGTAGCTGGGGGAAGCAAGAGCAATCCTGAACCCTTGACATGATGCTTTTAATTAAGGCCCCCTCACCCAGTAGGGCCACCTGACTCTCTAAAGAGCAGCAAGGCCCTGTCTAGCCCTTCCCTGGTGGGACCCATCCTCAGGAGAACAGATGCAGAACTATTTATCACACTCCTCCTGGCTCCCTTCAGCACAGTGGTAGTGCTGCTCACAGAACTCCTGGATCCGGCTGCAAGCTTCCAACATCATCACCTCAGGGACTGTGATGACCACTCGGAAGAAATTTGGGTACTCAAAACACTGCAAAAATAAAAGTCTGTTATTTTTGGAGCAATTGAATATGGTACTGGACCACTTTCAAATGGCCAGAACCCTAATCAGCAAGATGCAGTGATGACATTTCATCAGGGCTATTGGTTCATTCAGTCACCATCACCAGGATGCTAAGTCAGTAACTGTGTTAATTAACCTAAAAAGGGGCATGTGAAACAAGCTTGATTTCCTCTCACCTAGAATGTTTGCTTACAACTTTTTTTTCCTGGTGTGGATGGGATTATGATGGGGAGAAACAAATTTTAAATAGAAGCCCTGAGACCTATCCGTTTGAATTTTATCAGATGAGAATACATTTTGTTGGAGGAAAAAGGTCTGGCTAAAACCCAGCTCAGGCTTGCTCTTGGAGCTCTAGAAACTTGAAAACATCCTTAGAGAGACACAAGCACTCACCGTTGCTGGGAGGCAGTGGACAGATTGCTCAGCAACTAACCGCTCAGTGAACTCCACATCGTTTGCAAATTCTGGGAAATGTTCCATCTCAATTCCAACCTACACCAATAATAAGAGGGAGAGGCAAACTTATCAGAAGGAGGAAAAATGGGCCAATTTCCCATTCCAGAAATTAAGGTAGGGACTACTTTAAAAGATATCTTGGAACTCTACAGTAGATACTGATAACTAAGAGTACTAGCACTTATGCACACACAGAATTTTTCTTAAGGAAGAGAGGATATTTTTATATTAACAGTATATTGGGCCAGACTCAGTGGCTCAGCCTGTAATCCCAGCACTTTGGGAGCACGAGACAAGTGGATTGCCTGAGTCCGCAGGTTTTAACTTGGTGAGACCTAACTCTATAATAAGTCAAAAATTAGCCGGCCATGGTAGCACGCGCCTGTGTTTCCAGCTACTTGGAAGGCTGAGGCTGAACGATCACCAGAGCCTAGCAGGTTGAGGCTGCAATGGCCGGGAGCGGCCACTGCACTCCAATCTGGGCTACAGAGTGAGACTCCAACTCAAAACAAAATAAAACAAAACAAAACAAAAAACAGTGTATTGAAGAGTTCCTTTCTGGATGCTGATAAATGACAGCCGGAAATAGAATGTCAGTGTTTCTCAAAAGAGGCACTATTAGCATTAGGGCCAAGCAATTCTTCATTGCATGGGATAAACCCGCCCATTACATGATATTTAGCGTCCCTGGCTCACAAAATGGCAACTGCACTTCCCAGTCATTCTGAAAACGAACAAAATTTCCATACACTTCCAAATCATCTTAGGGAACTAATACCACTCCCAGTTAAGAGCTAAATGGTATGAAAAACCTCTTATTTGTGTCTTAAATCTTCCCTGTATCTACATATAAAATGATTCTTTGTACTGAAGAATAACATCATTTGAAGAGTTCTATGAGCACGAAGGTCAAATTACATCAGCAGACAATTCAGAATAAGATAATTCCTAAACTGACTATCTCAGGAGTCTGACTGGTTGTCTTTGAGAATGGTGATATGCCCTGAACAACCACCTGTGGCAGTCCTGCTTACCGGCTTCCCTTTGCTTTACAACATGTATAGACTTACTGCCTGCCACCCACATACTTACCATGAGGTACATGGCTCCAGAAGGGCGGACTGGCCTGAGTCCAGGTATGGCGGCCAATGCCCCATAGCAGAGATCAGAATTAGACTACAAGAGAAGGCAGAGAGAAATCAAAGATCAAAATTTAAGTAAAAGAGAAACCAAGTTATTAAATAAAAATAGAGCCTTCATTGAAGGCTGGGAAGCTGGCATAAGGAGTCAACAAGAAAAATCTTCTGGCATAAGGAGTCAACAAGAAAAAAATCCATCACTGGAAGTTTTTGGCCACGAACAGAGTGAATTGCCAGAAGAGAGAGAGATATATGGGTGGATACGTACGCTGATGCCACCTCCTGATATGGAAGCCCCATATTGAAACATTGCTCCAGAAATGAGAATCAATTATTTCTAATTCCACTGGTGGCATTCTGACTCCCAAACTCCCAAAGTGGAAGACCATGGGCTGTCCTTACCTTGAGAAAGCTTAGAGTGTTGTGGTAGAACTCTTGAGGGGTGCGATGCAGGATGTTTTTCAGAGCTCCCTGGACAATAGTGCAGGGTCCCAAGATCCTCTGACTCAGTTTCACCAGCCCATCTCGGATCTAAAAGTACCCCCCAAGGAAACACATTATGTGTAGCTTTTGTTAAGCAACCCTGTTTTGAAGATTCTTGTTCTGGTCTTTCTATCTGACTTTTTTTTTTTTTTAAAGACAGGCTCTTGTTCTATCTCCCAGGCTGGAATACAGTGACATAATCACAGCTCACTACAGCCTCAAAATCTTGGGCTCAAGGGATATGGGAACATCCCTTGAAACAGGTGTGTGTGACTAAACCCAGTTCTTTTTTTTTGGAGAAGTGAGTTCTCTCTATGTTGCCCAGGCTGGTATCTGGCCTTCAGCAATCCTCCAGTTTTGGCCTCCCAAAGCACTGGGATTATAGGCATGAGCTATTACACCCAGTCCTGTGTCAGATTTTTAATCTTGGGAAAGGTTAGTGCCTAGTGGCTTCCTTTTTTTTTTTCTTTTTTTTTTTTTTTTTTGCCCATACTGGAGTGCAGTGGCCACTCCCGGTCACAGCAACCTCGACCTGCTGGGCTCCGGCGATCCTTCCATCTCCCTAGTGGCATTCTTAGAGCAGATAACCTGGGTTTGTAGCCCAGTTCTGCCATACCCTGCTGTGTAACTGTCAAGAAAAAAGAGAGGAAAAAAGCTTACCTCATTACCACTGAGCCTATAAAGTAAATATTTACTCTAAATTATACATAGTATTTCACCACATTGTTCTCACCTCGTTACCAAAAATGTCTCTTCGGTCATGGATGAGGATCCAGCCCATCCTCCAACCAGGAACTAGCCAGCGCTTAGCCAGCCCTCCACAGGACAGGATGGGGACGTTGGTGCTGAGGGTGGCCAGTGGTTCATATTTGCAATCCGAAAACACCTGAGGAGAAGAGGTGTTTGTTATAGTTATCTTCTTGCTTACTTCTACCTGGAATCCCAGGCCCCGTGCCTCCCACCCTTTTCCTTATATCACTAGGGACAGGGTCTCAGATTAATGGGCTCATCCCTACCCAAAGCATGATGTGGGATTCCAAGAGGCTTCAAAGAAGACTATCCAACGACATTAAATGAGGTAACTGGTCTGAATTAAAGAAAGCCTAAAATAAAGAGACTGACTCTCGCCCAATATTGTGTACAACTCTATAAACCCGGCTCTGTGGAATTAGTGCATTACATACTGGAGTTACATATTTTTAAAACTAAAATATGGGTCCACAATCCCCTATCTGAAATTCCTGGGCCCAGATATGTTGCAGAATGCAGAATGGTTTGGGCTTTAGAAAGGTGCATTTACCATACATTATATAACACTCCCACAGCAGTCTAGGATACTACCCCAATCAAGAATTTGAACACTTCTGCTACTTTCCCTACATTCTTAACAAATATGTAGATCCATAAGTGGAATAAATACAAATCTACTCATATATTTGTGTCAGGTCAAATCAGAGTCTACAGTCAAATAACTTCCAAGAGCCTCTGATTTTTCAAAGTTTCAGAAAACTGGCTAAGGAGTTGTAGTGTCTACATATTTGTTAAGAGTGTAGGGATACTGATTTGCTGTACTAAAATGATTAGGAATTGCTTCTGATTATTCTAGTTGCCACCCCTAAAGTTCCCATAAAGTAAATTTGGTATTGAGATTATTATAGTGATAGATCCTGATCAAAACTTACCATGTCTCCATAGATTTCATCAGCTAAGATGGGGACACACTGCCTTGCAGCCACTGGAAAGAAGGAAAACATGCTGAAGTCTTTTTTTTTTTTTGAGTTGGAGTCTCACTTTGTCACCCAGACCGGAGTGCAATGGCCACTCCCGGCCACCGCAGCCTTGACCCACTGGGCTCCAGTGATCCTTCCGCCTCAGCCTTCCGAGTAGCTGGAACTACAGGCGCGCGCTACCACGCCCGGCTGATTTTTTGATTTATTGTAGAGATGAGGTCTCCCTGCCCAGGCGGTTCTCGAACCTGCGGGCTCAGGCAATCCACTCACCTCAGCCTCCCAAAGCCGTGGGATTATAGGCTGAGACACCGAGCCCGGCTTCTGAAGTCATTTTTAATGAGAATTGCCTTATTACCAAATATTCACCAGGTCTTATTGTGCTTTGCATTTCATGTTTGTGTGTTTTGTCTGCCTTTTTAAGAACTGTATATTCTTCTAATACTCTTCTACATTTGCCATTTAATTAAGTAGATATTTCAAACCCATCTTCCACAGAAGTGGAAAAGAGGCAAGTCATTCTCTTTTTTCTCCTCCTTTTAGGCAAGTCCTACCACTCCTGGGGCACACTGTTGACTAAAGATACCAGTGGAGCTTCCCTACCTCCCTCCCAGGCTTGGATCTTAGGGAAAGACTCTTTTTTTGTCATTCCAGGAAGAGGTTAAGGATTCTGTCCCCATCTCTCCTCTTAAAATGAAGTCAGCTGGACTTACCTGCCAGAATTTTCTGAAGATGACTTTTACTGAACACTGACCCACAGGGGTTGGATGGATTATTGACAATGAGGCAAGCTGTCTTTTCATCAATCAGAGATTCCAGTTGTTTCAGGTCAACTTCCCAAGACTTCTCTGGCTGGAGAGGAAGAATGAGATGATGATGATGATTCTGGGCCAGATGCAGTAGCACACTCCTGTAATTCCAGCACTTTGGGAGGCTGAGGCAGGAGGATTGCTTGAGGCCAGGAGTTCAAGATCAGCCTGGCAACATAGCGAGACCACGCGAGACCATAGCGAGACAAAAACGCAGAAAAATTAGCCACACACAATAGTGCACGCCTGTAATTCCAGCTACTTGGGAGGCTGAAGTGGAAGGATTGCCTGAGCCCCAGAAGTCGAGGCTATGGTGAGTCGTGACTGTGCCACTGCACTCCAGCCTGGGAGGCAGAGTGAGAACCCAACTCAAAAAAAAAAAAAAAAACGATGATTCTGAAAAATTTAGGGGAAATATCCACTTAACTCAAGGATGCATTGTAAATAATTTTTTAAAATGTATCTTTGGCCTCAACCACCCACTTTCAGACCTTCCTTTGCTGAGGTAAAGGTCACATTTTTATGGGGCAGTAACTAAGCACTTGAGTCTAAAATTAAGGAGTCATTTACCAACAAATTGTAGAGTTTGACTTCAATTCCCATAGATTCAGCCAAAGTCCTATAGAGAGAGAAACCGGGTCTCGGAACCAGGATATTTTGCCCTGGGTTGGCCAACACAGCTAAACAAAGTTCAATAGCCTGACTGCAGCCACTTGTCAGAATGACATCCTGTGAAGAAAATAAAATGTTAAATTATTTAGAGGTTTCAAGAGTAACAGGAGAAGAGAACTTGTCAGAGGGGTGAGCTGGGAGCAATAATGAACTTCCTTTACCAAGTTCTAAGTAAAGTAGTAGGGACTGTACTAAGCCAAAACCAAAAGAAATTTATATGTTTATACATGTCCATATCTAACTGTTGTTGAAATGTTGGGCACTTAAAAGGAATAAACAAATCCCTTTAAAAAGGACAGGTTGGCTGCGATTCATCAGAATTCCATGAAACAGCAATGTTGGCCTTGGACTTTTTTCACCCGGTTATTTATTTACTTTTAGCCAGAGATTTGAAACCTGGCTGTTCTCTGGAATACAGATAAAGGACCGCTCTTAAGTTAGAAAATGTTGACCCCACACAGTAGACTTCAGAGGGAAGGATGACACTTAAATTTGGTACTGGACAGGCACAGTGACTCACACTTATAATCCCAGCACTTTGGGAGGCTGAGGTGAGAGAATTGCCTGAGTCCAGGGTTCAAGACCAGCCTGAGCAACTTGGCGAAACCTCGTCTCTACAGTAGATAAATACATGATTAGCCAGGCGTGGTGACACGCACCTATAGTTCCAGCTACTTGTAAGGCTGATGTGGAAGGATCACCTGAGCCCAGCAGGTCAAGGCCAGCAGGTCAAGTGGCCCTGAGCATGCCACTGTACTCCAGCCTGGATGACAGAGTGAGATTCTGACTCAAAAAAAGAAAAAAGCTTGGTACTGACATCCATTCAGTATGCCACAGTACCGCTATCCTTCTCTCTGAGTGGCCTTATGGTAAATGAGAGAAGTTCAAAAAAAAAAATAGATCCTGTTGGTAAAATTTTTAAAAATAATTTTTTGATGTTTATAAACTGTTCTCAAATGATCTGTAGACAATCAAATTTAGGTAATCTCTGGGTCCTTTGAACCTTCTTAAGATAGACACCACATGAGTTGTATGTGATGTCGTTATCACACTGTAATGACATTAATTATAATCACTGAGTAGTGATCCCAACTATATGAGAAGTCTTTGAATTGCTAAAGGAAATTATCCTCAGATTTTCTCCCCTGAAGTCTTTACTCCTTATGGAACAGATACAAGGAAAAGGAGGTATAGTTTGCCCTAAACTGCTTTAGACTGGTACCTTGAATAAGGCTTACCTTGGCTTCCAGGGGTGCTTCGGGAGAGTGGTAATAAGAAGCAATCTCCTCTCGACTGGATAGGTACCCTGAAAGAAAAGAGTGAACGTGGAAGGTGCAGTTCTCATCCCTCAACTGACAGCTATGCTCTGGAGGGTCAATATGGAGTCGGGCTGCCTTCTGCCTTGCTCAGAGGGCATTCCATTTAGTATGGCTCTCAGCCACTGAAGGTAAAGGAGATTTACTTCATATTTTATAATTTTAGTATAAGTAAAAATGCATAAACAACAAGAAAGAACTCCCAAACTGTAAAATACTCTGCACCGTCTTGACGACAGTGATTACGTCTTATTCTGTGTAAAATAAAAAGTTGAGACAATTCCTAAATCTCTTTTGGGAACAATAGTTTTTGAAAAGTTATAATCAATGCATTAACACAGGTGATCCATTTTAAGTTTTTTATTATATAATTTTCCTATAAGTATTTTTGTACAAATATTTTCTTTTAAATTATTTTTTGTACAGTATTTCCAAATATTGGCTTATAATCTTGAAGTATTGGCAGTTTTATGCTCATTAAAATATTTTGCAAATTTATGTCCAAAAAGACAAGTTAGCAAGACCAGAGGTATTCTTTCATAATGTTTATTAATTTAGTAAGCACAAGTATGTCTCTCAAAATTACACAAGTCAGTCCTTCAAATCAGCACTCCCTTGATTACTAATGAGGCAGAACAGTTTTCTAGACATGCATTATCATCTATATCTCCTTTGGGATGAAATGTTTGGAATTTTGTTTTTCTCAGGTTACATTGGTCCAGTGAAATTTTGTTTTTCTCAGGTTACATTGGTTTTCTAATACTTTGGATATTAAATATTTCTTTATTAAAAATAAATTTATTAAAAATAATAAATTTATTTATTTATTAAAAATAAACTTATTTTTTATAACCTAATGTTCAGTCTTCATTTTGTTTTGGTTTTTATTGAATGAAGCTTTATAAAATGCAAGTAATCAACCTAAAAACCATATCCTTGAAGTGTTTTTAAAACTTGATTTTAGCATGAAGTTGGGTTTTTATTCTGCATTAAGAATATGTTTCTATGTACACATATACACAAGGGAAAAAATGTTCAATACTGAAAGTCAAGGAATCACTTATTTTACCAAAATCTTTAGGGTGGAAATTGTAAATAGATGGAGAAAATTAAACCTAAAGAGAAATAACTTATTTCTATCAGAAACAACCTCCTATCCTTCGATATGACAGTCCATTCTTTGTTGTTCTATTGTTGTTGTTGTTGTTAATGTTGATATTTTTGATCTCTTTACTCTTTTGTGTGTGTGTGTGTGTGTGTGTGTGTGTGTGTGTGTGTGTGTGTGTGAGTTTCACTCTGTCGCCCAGACTGGAGTGCAGTGCCCGCTCCCGACCACTGCAGCCTCAACCTGCTGGGCTCTGGCGATCCTTCCGCCTCAGCCTTCCGATCTCTTTACTCTTAACCAGTTGCAACTGCCTTTCAATATGATCAGGACCATAATGTGAGGTCTTCAGTGTACAGAGGTCTTCAGTGTACAGAGAAGGAGAACTAAAGCAACGTAGCTATTTACATAGAGCAATAAGAATATCAATTTAGGACCTAGAGGACTTGGTAAACAAGCAGCTCCAGTCAGACTCGAGATGTTCATATTATAATTGGTAATGATACAGTAGGAGCATTATTTGAGAAATAAGCTTGGGAGCCTAGAGGGGAATTGTCAGTATGCCAAGGGAAGCCAGAAAAGAAATTAGATCTTGGTGCTTTATGTTTAAGTATCCTGAGGCCCCTTCCCCCAAATCCAAAGGGCCATTCACTCTTAGCCTCTCCTTAGGAATCATGCATCAGGAAAGAGGGGAAAATTGCTAGATATTTAGTCCTATTATAAGAGCACTAGGCTGGCCTCAGTGGCTCAACCTGTAATCCCAGCACTTTAGTAGGCGGAGGCAAGTGGATTGCCTGAGCCTGCGGGTTTGAGACCCGCCCAGGCAACTTGGCAAGACCTCGTCTCTACAATAAATCAAAAATTAGTCGGGCGTGGTAGCACACGCCTGTAGTTCCAGCTACTCGGAAGGCTTGAGGCGGAAGGATCACCGGATCCCAGCAGGTCGAGGCTCCGGTGGCCGGGAGCAGCCACTGCACTCCAGTCTGGGCGACAGAGTGAGACTCCAACTCAAAAAAATAAAAAAAAAAAAAATAGAAGCACTAAAGGTTTGGAAGTCACCAGGCTTAGAGTCTTAGGAGAATCTTACCAATGGATGGGGCATAGCCGTTATATTTCCCTGAGTCCAAGGCATCTTTCATTGCTTGGGTAACTTCAGGATCTGTCGGCAGGTTTCCAAACACAGTAGGGTCCCCTGTTTGTAGGAGAAAAAAAAAGCAAAAGGAGCCACCAAGAGATTACTCTCCCATGTCTAGTCCTTAGGCTCACTTTCTACATTTATATTCTCCACCCATATGACAATCTCTCAGTTCTTTCCCCAACTCACCAATTGACAGAGAAATAATGGTTTTGTTTGGATTTGGCTTCACCTTCATGCTGTCCACGATGGCCCGAATGGGATTGAAAGTTTTGTTGGACATGTCTGAGGGCTTCACGGACCATCTGGCCTTCCTGCCTTTCATTTTTCCCAGCATGGCGCTTCTCCCGCCGATGCTGACATGCACATCCAGAACTGAGGGGAGGGCGCTATTGCCATTCGTCTGAATCACGTATGAGTCCATCACGGGCAAAGACTACAGGAAAAAGAAATAGGTTCCTGTAATGTTTAGGTAGCTTTACTGTGCGTGAGGGGAGTTTAAAGACTTTTTGCTGTGATGGAAAATAAAACAAAAATCTATTCTACAATGTTAGAGAATGTTCAGTTAAATATCTATGATAAATGAGATTTTCTATGTGCTACTATAATCCCTGTCAAAGCTTAGCCATGTTCTAAATAAAACCAAGGAGAAATGATATGAAAATTGTTAAATGATGAAAGCATAAGTGCTCCCTTCTTTCCACTTATCTGACAAAGAGTCTCCCTGATGCTTCAACATTCTGTATCTTGCCCATTGCAGAGACCCAGGAACCACCTTATTAGAAATTTCCAGCTAATATTATTGTTAGTAAAAGTAAAGCTCTGTCCTATAAGCATCTTATGATGCTAGTTGGAAAAAGAAGTCAAGACATCAAAAAGAAAAAGGTGAGCATCCCAATTACCACCACCGGATCAGCTGAGCCTTGAGATTTTTACCTTCCACGTAAAGGAGAAGCAGCCTCCAAGAAACCAAACCTGAAAGCTCACTTAGCTCTTCTTTGACAGGTTACCGTGACTATGAACTCAGATACAAATCCTGACTCCTGAAATAGTCTCCACAAATGGGCGTTGGACCTGAAACTCTTAGGCCATTGGTTGGGACTGAGAGTTCAGCAGGAAGCCCTCCCCTTAGCCTCTTTCCTCTCCTTCCTACTCCTCAGAGCTTCTCAATCCTAAACCAACCCCCCACCCTCAAATCAGGAATTTGTCCTCCTTCCAACATCTGGAAATTCTGTGTTAACTCTTTCAGGACAGTTGGTGGATGTTTGAGAAGACTGTAGTTCTGATTACAGTTGGTCGGTTTTTATTAAATCTTTTTTTGTTACAAAACAACCCATTAAAATTTTAACGGTACAGAAATATACGAAGTAAAAAGCACAAGTCCATCCTTGCACCCTGCTACCTATACATGCCGATCTCATTCCCAGGCATAGGCAGTGGTAATGATTTGACTCTTTCTACCCATTTAGATAAATAGATACATACATAGATATGGAGACAGAGATAGAGATACATAGATCCATATTTTATAATTGTCAAAACACAGACACGTGCTCTACATCATGTTTGGCAATTTTGTTGTTGTTATTGTTTTGTTTTATTTCCTACATCTCAGACTCCTTTCCTTGACAGTCCATAGAGTTTTACTCCAGTAAGAACAAATTGGGACATTAAAGTCAATTAAGATCCATTCAACAAATATCTTAAAAGTATAGTCTCTAAGGCAGCTGAAACCCATGCAGTTTTAGTCTTTTTTTTTTTTTGAGTTCGAGTCTCACTCTGTCGCCCAGGCTGGAGTGCAGTGGCTCGCTCACGGCCACTGTAGCCTCGACCTGCTGGGTTCAGGCGATCCTTCCACCTCAACCTTCCAAGTAGCTGGAACTACAGGTACATGCCACCATGCCCAGCTAATTTTTTTATTTATTGTAGAGATGAGGTCTCACCAAGTTGCCCAGGCTAGGCTCAAACCCATGGGCTCAGGCAATCCTCTCACCTCGGTCTCCCAAATTGTTGGGATTATAGGTGTAAGCCACCATGCCTGGCCCAGTTTTATTCTTATACTGTGTATGAATTCTTCCTTTATCTCCTATAGGGTTATTGAAAGAATATAGCATAAGTGTTATCTACACACTACCTGTCAGAAAAATATATCCTGCTTCAAGGATGACACAGGGAATCAACTGAGTGTTACTGTCTCTAGATGGACAGAGGGTCAGAGGTGTTAAAAAAATATATTCAATGATACTTGTTAAAGCATGGTGAGGTAGACTTTATTCAGGACCACTGCAATGGGGTTTTGCAGTGGGAGAGAGAAATGGGGTTTAATTCCAAATACAGCATGGGCAAGTGGGGATTTATAGCCAAGGAGCAGGGTATACTACAAGGAAACATCAGGGGTAAGGGAGATTCTGCAAAACTGAACTAAAAGGACTCATGCTGAAGACAGATCAGGGTGATCAGACATCACCTCAAGAGACGGCAGAGAATGAGAAACACAATCAGAAATCAAGGGTAGGGAGTCGAGTCTTGCTAAAATGACTTAGCAGGGTTCTTTGCTAAAACTAGATTTTGCCAGAAAGTGCATTGATAGGCCTAGGAGAAGGTCCAGGAGCCTGACTAAAGTTTAGTCAATCAGAGAATCTTTGTCAGAGGTTAAGACCATACTTCTTGATATTGGCCTTTTTTTTTTTTTTGAGTTGGAGTCTCACTCTGTTGCCCAGACTGGAATGCAGTGGCCGCTCCCAGCCATCGCAACCTCGACCTGCTGGGCTCTGGCAATCCTTCCGCCTCAGCCTTCCAACTAGCTGGAACTACAGGCGCATGCTACCACACCCGGCTAATTTTTTATTTATTGTAGAGATAAGATCTCGCCAAGTTGCCCAGGCGGGTCTCGAAACCGCGGGCTCAGGCAATCCACTCACCTCAGCCTCCCAAAGGCGAGGGGCTACAGGCTGAGCCACCGAGCCCGGCTGATATTGGCCTTTTAATAAGTTAGATCAAGCAAGGATGGGATTTCTGAAACTTAAAAGGCTATTGTGACTGATTTCTGTCACTCAAGGTTTAGATTTTCAAGGTGACTTGAGTCTAACTTCCCCTTTCATACACACACACAGCCTGCAAGACTGATGTCCTGTCTCCATCTAGACATTAAAGCAGGAGCCTTAGGTTATTCAACTGTTAGTACCCTCTAAGGCAGCAGTAGCATCAGTCTACCTCTGCATCTGGTTTTCAATTCTCCCTCATTGTTTGGCCCCCTGGAATATTTATTTTTTTATCTTTAGAGTTCAGGCATTTTGTTATTTTATCCAATATTTCTAGGTATTTGTGATTGAAGGTTTTCTATGTTATCCTGACCTCAGTATTGCCAGAAATAGGTCCCTTTTCTTACTAATTTGAAATGTCACTCTTACCTTGTATTAAATTTCTCTTTCTCCCTGAATCTGTTTATGGCATACTCCGTTCTAGAATATTTTATTTGAGAATGAACATTTTTACAGTTCTTTATACACACTGCCAGGTTGCTTTAGAAAAGGCCAGTTACCTTTCTATCAGTAATTGTTTGTAAATCCTGAGAATTATGTTCTAAAAAAAAATTTTTTTTGCCAAATTAAGTGATTGGGGGACAATTGTATTAAAGTGGTGCTGCTATTTCTGTCCCTTCCATTTTAGTGAGGGTGGCCATTTTTCATGCTTATTAATTATTTGCATGTTGGAAGTTGTCCACATGCCTCACCTGTCTCTCTTCAGGGAAACTCATCTTTTTCTTAGATGGGATTTTAGCCTAGGAAGCTACCGCAGGGCTACAAAACCACTGCTTTGAGATCACTGGCCTCCACTTGACTGGCTCCTCTGTCTCAACTCTGGCTGAAACTCAGGTTTACAGATCAAAGGACAACAAGCACCACAGGATTTTGGCAGGTGGTCCTGCAAATAGTGCGGTTGACGCAGAATCTGCAGGGCCGAGAGGGTATGTGAAGGGGCAAGGGCTGCTATATCAGAAGGTCATCACCACGAACACATCCTCATTTCTGTTTTGGCAGCTGACAACTGAAACTCAGTCAGAAGGAAAAACAGACAAAGCAAACAAGTTTTGGTAATACCCCCTCTTCTGTAACTAATGTTTTCCCTCTGTAGAAAGTGAATAGCAGGGAAATGAGAGGATCTAACTCTACTTAGGAAGCCTTACCAATGCGAGGTAAATTTTACTGGGCAGTCAGGGCCCAATAAACCGTAGATACATTCACAAAAGGCTACACCAACCAGCCAGAGTTAAGACTTTTCATTTAAAAACCAAACAACTTTCACTTACTTTTCCCTTAAGTGTCAAACTATTACTTGCCATTTTAAAAAGTATTTTTTAATGTTTTAAAATTGTGGTAAAAATATGTAGCATTAAATTTACCATCTTAACCTATTAAAAATAATGTACAGTTAAGTTGTATTAAGTATATTCACATTGTTTTATAACAAATCTCCAGAACTTTTGCAAAACTAAAACTTTATATCCATTAAACACTAATGTCCCCTTCTGCCTCCCCCTAGTCCTTGGCAACCACCTTTCTACTTTCTGATAGAACAGTATTTTTAAAATAATTCCACCACCTGGAGATAACCACTGAGACTGTTTCATCTCCACTTTACAAATGAAAACTAAGTCACATGGGTAGGCAGGGGTGAGTTGGAGCTCAAGCCTTGCAATCTGGCTCTAGATCTCACTACACAAGGCCGCTCTCTATTTAGAGAATAAAGTGAGTTGAGAAATACAGTCCCTTCTTCCCTAAGGAATATAAAGAGAGAAAACATGAAGAAAAAAAAGTCAGCTGGGGAAAATCTTAACAAAATAATGAATTAATTGTTTGAATTAAGCATGGACCATTCACCTGTCTTTTATTGCACATTTTCTTATTAGTAATTTTGTCTCTTTCCATCCTGAATTGTCATCAATTATCACTCATCTATTGGGTATAGAAAAATGTTATGTTTTAACTTCCATAGAAGACTGTAAACTCCCTGAGAAAGTACACAGTGGGAAACCTTCCTAGTCCTCTCAACATCCTCCTCTGTGTTTAGCATGAAAGTCATGCTCAATACTTGGCCAGTTGGCAATGAGCAGTGTATAAACTAGAGGAGGAAATGGTAGAAGTGGCAATTGGAGGGAAACCAAAGACCTTGCATATTATAGTATTTATAGATTGTGGAGTAAGGAATTTAGGAAGGATTAGGAGGGTAGGCTGGACTTTGGTCATTTATAAAGCCTTACATTTATAGAGTTTTGTGGCTTAATCCCACATTTATTATCTCAGTTATCTCTGTGTGTGTGTGTGTGTGTGTGTGTGTCTCTCTCTCTGTCGCTGTCTCTGTCTCTGTATCTCTCTCACACACAGACACATATACACATATACACATCTTATAAGCTAGAGAAGGAAAATGTTGTCAGAACAGAGAGCTGAGTTTTCTTTTTTTAACTAAACTTTTTGTTTTTTAATAGTTTTAGATTTACAGTACAGAGTTCTCACATACTCCTCTTCCAGTTTACCCCTTTTTAAAACATATTATATTACCATAGTCCATTCTTAGTCACAACTAAGAAACAATCATTGGCCAGTTAATATTTACTAAACTATACTTTATTCAGATTTCACTAGTTTTTCCATTAACATCCTTTTCCTGTTCCAGGATGCTATCCAAGATATCATGTTACATTTAGTGATCATGTATCCCTAGTCTTCTGTGGTCTGTGACAGTTTCTTAGACTTTCCTTGTTTTCATGACCTGGGCAGTTTTGATGTAGACTATTCCTTAATTTGGGTTTGTCTGATATTTTGCATGGTTAGAAGGGGTTGTGGGTTTCAGAAAGACCAGATGAGCTTTTAAAGTTTTGTCAATTCACTTCACACCAGAGTGCTAAAGGTTAAAAAAGGGATAGAATCTTCATCTGTTTGCTGATTGAGCTACTTGCTGGCCACCTCTCTCATGGAGCTTAGCAAATAACACCATCCTGTTTGTTTTGTGCTTTGCATAACCGTTTAAGCCACACGCATTAACTCTGTCATTTTTATTTTGATGGAACTTAGTGTTCCTTCATTTGTGAATGGCTGGAGCCTGAATCCCACCTCAGTTCTTACCAGTCATCAAGAGTGTCATTTGTACTCACAGAGGAACCCTCCAAACAAATATGCCTAGATTCTTGGGAAATAGTTCTGCATTCTTGCCATTCTGACATTTAGAATAATCTAGAGTCCAAACCATGCTCTAACCCATCAGCCTACTCCTGAATCACATTATGGAGGTACCCTTGTTGATGAGGTATGCCCCCCCCCGGGCAGATTCCCACCACTGCCAATCCTGACTCCCCCCAACCCCGGCATTTTCCTGCTTCTGGATACTTCATTAAAATCAGATCAATATGTAGTCTTTTGTGTCTGACTGCTTTCACTTAGCATAATGTTTTCATGGTTCACCCACATTGTAGCATGTATCAATACTTCATTCTCTTTTATGCCTGAATTATTTCCATTATTTATATTGGGTCTACCATACCATATTTTATTTTTCCATTCACAGGCTAATGAACATTTGGTTGGTTTCCTAGTTGACTGTGTTTTGATAACTGTTCAATATCTACTAATTGAAAGAATGAAAAGTCAAAATGAAATAACGTTAGTCAGCAGCTTATTTTAACCCACCTTCCAATCATTAACAAGAGCCCAGATGTAGTTACTGATCATTGTTTTGTAACCCCCCCAAGCATGCTTTGTACTAACTAAATAATTTTATCTAAAATATTTGTTGTCTTCCTGCCATAAAAGGCCAAGCTGACCTAATCTATTGTGACCAGCGCTTTATGACCTATGTGACACAAACCACCATCCCATCACCATGGCCACAGTTTCTGTGCTTACCTGTCCTTCTCATCTATGTGACTGACCCCCTCATCCGCCTGTCATCTATTACCATGACATCAGCTCCTGTGAATGCTTGCCTGTCTGCCCTCCACCCCCCAGAAAAAGTTTTAAAAGGTTCCTAGTCTCAAGCTCTAGGGGTCATGCTTTCTTTAAGTTTTGCCCCCCCCCCCATCTTGGAGGGGTGGATTCACCCTCTCTCTCTCTCTTTTCTAAATAAACTATTTTTCTTAATCTAATTTCTGTGCAATTCTTTGCATCTTACCTGTGGTCCCAAGCCACTAACCTAGCATTTTGGTGGCCCACATGGGGACTTTACTCCTCATGGAGTTCTCTCCACACTTTCTCTTGCTCGCCTCTTTTTCTAATTTGAGTATCTCTGTGGACTGTGCTGGAACTTGGAAAGTAACTGACAGTTCTCTTTATCCTCCTCTCCTTCACCACCTGATCTGGTGAGCTACCTCAGTTTTTTTTCTGGTACAAAGTTACAACTCCAGTGAGTCCATGCATTATCCTCTCCCTCATTAGAAAGACTGTGAATGAATTAGAGAGCTACCATCTCTGCTAGAGAGCTTTACTCATTGAGAAATCTTGGTCCCAAGTGTCCTGAGCGTGCATAGAAGCACCCTTGCTGCCGAGTAGAAGGACTTCCTCCAGTGGACCAAGAGGATCAAGGGAATGCCCTTTCTTACTCAATACCCACACACTCAAGTTGATTCCACTGATTCTCAGTATTATGATACTGAGAACATGGGTGGGGTTTTTTTTCCACTTTCCAGCCACTCAAGATCATTCACAGAACCACTCCCTCTTTTCTCTTTAGAACTTCTCACAGTAAACCCTCAATATGGGGTAGCCAAATGCCCCCTCCATGGAAATACATTCCAGGGATCTCAGGACCCTCTAGCTAGAGAGGAGCATCTGCCCTAAGTGTCTCCTCAATATCACCTAGGCAACCAGGAGGACCGAGGCAGGTCCCTTGCCTCTAATACTCTCCTTCAACTTGAATTCTATTGCCATCACAAGAGCAAATGGTCTGAGGTTCTCAAAATGGTGTGCCACCTGGACCCTTCTTCTTCCTTTGGCATACTCTTTCTAACTCCATCTTTAATTACCTCGGCTTCTTCCTACTTTCCCTCTTGACAATTTGGGCCCAGCTGACCAATCTCCCCTTTTCTTTCCATGTTCAGCCTCTTCCCTCACTACCTGATAACACCCCCAACAGCAACCACAGTAGCTGCAAAAAAAATCAAGTCACATGCACTGCCTCTCCTACCTCCCCTTTCACCTATTCACACTCGCTCCAGATGTCCCTTTAAACTTCTCAAACTCTGTTCATCAGCTTCCCCTTCAAGAAGTGGCCAGGGTGAGAGGTATTTTTTTTTTTTTTTTT
>NW_007256216.1:242871-291404 GCF_000164805.1 Carlito syrichta | reverse complement strand
CGGGATTACAGGCTGAGCCACCAAGCCCAGCTGAGAGGTATTATTAAAGTTCATGTTCCCTTTTTTCTATATTACGTCTCCCTCAAATTAGATCTAAATTGGAACTATCAGCTCTCCTCCCAGACAAAAGCAAAGGGACCATGTGTTAATTTAAAAATCCAGTTAAGCCGGGCTCGGTGGCTCAGCCTGTAATCCCACGCTTTGGGAGGCCGAGGTGAGTGGATTGCGTGAGCCCACAGGTTCGAGACCTGCCTGGACAAGTTGGCGAGACCTCATCTCTACAATAAATCAAAAAAATTAGCCTGGCGTGGTAGTGCGCGCCTATAGTTCCAGCTACTTGGAAGGCTGAGGCGGAAGGATTGCCGGAGCCCAGCAGGCAGGGGCTGCGGTGGTCGGGGGCAGCGACTGCACTCCAGGCTGGGCAACAGAGTGAGACTCCAACTCACACACACACACACAAAAATCCTGTTAACTCACAGAAAAAACAGCCTATTGTCATTCTAATCTGCTTTTCCAAACCAAACTTTCAAGCACTCTAGTAAAATCTTATGACTTTACCATGTGCTAAAGCATTAGTACTAGGTAACACCAGTGTTTGTTATGTTAGGCATGCTAAAGTTTTTTGGGGGAGGGGAAAGTTGGGTCACCTCACTGCGTCTGACAAACAGATAACGTTTTAAGTGCTGATACTCCCTGGGCAACACAACGGGGTATGGAAATTGGCCAGTCTCACCTAAAAGCTGGGTCACTTTACTGAGTCTGGTACTTCTGCAGAACAGGCAAAATACTAATACTCTGTGTGACGCAATGAGGCATGACAACTTTCACCTAATTGTCCATACCTCACAGCAAAGACTGTGTTTTAGTAATTTACAAAGGGTCTTAACAAATCTTCCTGTTCATAATTGGAAATAAGTAGGGACAAATCACTTTATCATGTGGTCTGTTCATTCTAAAGGGTTTTACATCAGACCATTACAAACAGAGAAATGGTCAAAAATTTCATATGTATAAACATTTTTTAAAATTTACTTCACTACTTTACAAACAAGACTATGGGGTGGTACATGCCCAACTCCGGAGGCTAGACTTGGAATTACCAATACTAAGCTTCCAATTACAGAAAAACTCTTGAGGTCTTTTTTTTTTAACAGTCAAGATGTTAAAGAAACAAAAGGGTGCCAACATGAAGGGCAGGAGGACCAGAGAGCCACAAAAAAAAATTTTTTTTTAAAGAAAAATTAGGCATACCAATTGGCAATCACCATTAGCAATGAAACTCCAACTGCTAAGAGTAATGGTGTCCCTTGCTATGGGTACAATCTGTGGGGGCACCTGAAATGTAGTTGCCCCAAAGAGATCTAAACCTCCAAGACCTTGTCCACTGTGCAGGCCACAGAACCTTTGGGAAGCAAGTGTGTCCTCTTCCAGAGGAGAGAGAGAACACCTGGCTCAGAAATGGTAGCCACTGAGGAGGCCTGGAAAATCTACTAAAGCGTCTAGCTCACCATCAGCCTAATAACCCCCGTGTGACTAGTAGGGCACTGGAACCCAAATTAATTTCTTAATTAACACAGGTCCCAGCCATTTGGTCCTGGCCATTCATGTTGGAATAGTCAAAAATTACTAAAGGTTAATTCAAATTATAAATGTAGAAAGTTATCCATAAAAAGGTTTAAAAATGAGCCAAGCCCTTTCATGACGCCTGTGAGCCCGTTAGCTGCTTCAAGATGAAGCTGAATATCTCCTTCCTGGTAATTGGCTGCCAGAAACTCATCGAAGTAGACAATGAATGCAAGCTCCGTAGCTTCTACGAGTAGCGCATGGCCACGGAAGTTGCTACGGACTCCCTGGGTGAGGAATAGAAGGTTTATGTGGTCCGATAAACAAGGTTTCCCCATGAAGCAGGGTGTCTTCACCCACGACCATATCCACCTGCTGCTGAGTAAGGGGCATTCCTGTTACAGACCAAGGAGAACTGGAGAAAGAAAGCGCAAATCTGTTCAGGGTTGCATTGTGGATGCCAATCTGAGTGTTCTCAACTTGGTTATTGTGGGAAAAAAGGAGAGAAAGATAGTCCTGGGCTGACTGACACTACGGTGGCTCATCGACTGAGGCCCAAAAGGGCTAGCAGAATCCGCAAACTCTTCAGTCTCTCTAAAGATGATGTCTGCCAGGATGTTGTAAAAAAGCCCTTAAACAAAGAAGGTAAGAAAGCTAGTGAAATAGGGTCCGAGCGCTTAATTCATAGACTCCAACACTGAAAGTACAAGTTATAAAAAGGAGAGGTTTTTACTAAGCCAAGAGCCGGGCCGACAGCCACTTGCCTGTTGGATATAACAGTCCCACAGCAAGAGGCCCTGCTTAGCTGCAGGGGCTTGCTTTAAAAAGGCTAAACCACAACATCCTGGAGGCCTAGGTACCTTTCAAGCAATGCAAGCGTGGTTCACAGAAGCAGAAAAAAAAGCTGTTAGACAGTTTAACCTAGCCAGCAAGTGCTGTTGCCAGTTTCCAGGAAGGGAACTTTTTAACTGTACAAAGGCTGAGTACATGTTTAACTGTGCAAGGGCTGAGTACATGTTTAGCCTAATTTTTGACATTGTAGATTTTTTTTAAGTCCCCTTCCACACTAGGACCAAAGCACCCAAGATTCAGCAACCTGTCACTCCACATGTTCTGCAACACCAACGCTGGCGTATTGCTCTGAAGAAACAGTGTACTAAGAAAAATAAGGAAGAGATCACAGAATATGCTAAACTTTTGGTCAAGAGAATGAAGGAGGTCAAAGAAAAACTCCAGGAACAGATGACCAAGAGATGCAGACTGACCTCTCTGAGAGCTTCTATTTCCTAGTCTGAGTCTAATCAAAAATAATATTTTTTGAGTAGCAAATAAATAAGATCAGAACCTCAAAAAAAAAAAAAAAAAGAAACTAAAAAGCAAAGGAAAGGAAAGATGTAAAGAAAGTTGTGGGTATATAAGTATTTTTTTGGTAAGAAAAGATATAAAGAAAAGAGATTAGTTTTGCGTAGGAAAGGATCTTGTATGGTAAATTTTTGTCCTCTAATAAAATGACTGGTTATTTGAAGAGAACAAAAGTATAAAACAAAGATAAAGGGTTCAAGCATGTCTTAGAATGGAATATGCAAGGTTTATAAAAAACATGTGAAACAAACTCTATGAACAATCATGTTTACAAAAAATTTTAGTTATTTCTGTAATATCAAATAGTCTAATGCTAGATCAAAATGCTACTCAGAGACAACATAAGCCTCTTAATTGGCAATCTCCAAAAGAATTTTCTATATACAACAGAGGGGGAGGGAAAGAAACAAATTTAGTCAGCCCCTGTGGTCTTTGTTGGTTTAAAATCTCCTCTATTAAGTAAAGTTGTTTTACTTTTCAAGCTCTTTGACTATAACTTTGGCTAAATAAGTAACTTTTGCAACAGCCTGTAATTCTGTGTTATAACATTATGCTTTTAAAATCTTTAGCACTTAACTTTTTCAACATGTAAAATTTTGAACCACCTCCCCCACATCCTCCTCCTGAACTTCCAGGTAAATTGTTGTAAATGACAACTACTCAGCCGGATGTGGTGGCTCAAGCCTATAATCCCAGCACTTTGGGAGGCCGAGGTGAGAGGATTGCCTGAGTCCAGGGGTCCAAGACCAGCCTGGGCAACTTGGCAAGACCTCAATTCTACAATAAATCAAAAAATTAGCCAGGTGTTGTGGCACATGCCTGTAGTTCCAGCTACTTGGAAGGCTGAGGTGGAAGGATTGCTTGAGCCCATCAGGCCGAGGCTGTGGTGGCTGTTGAGCATGCCACTGCACTCCAGTAGCCACAGAGTGAGACTCCAACTCAAAAAAAAAAACAACTACTATGAAACCGAAGATGGTCTCTGAGATGGCAGTCACCCACAGTAGTTTATAATTAGCTATAGTGTTTTTCAATGCCAAATTGCTAACGACTTTAAAATTTCCTTCCAGGCATAAGGATTACTAATCCAACATAGGGATGGATAACAGAATGACCTTTTTGTTTAAAGTATTACTAATTATTTTTGTTCAAACAGGAAAGAATGTTTAAACTTTCTTAAGATGATATTTCCCTGTTGAAAGCAGAATCCCAATACCACCCCTTGACTAACTAAAGCCAAAGAAATAATAATAAGACCACTTTTTGGCTCATTAACTTGTGAATTGAAAGCCTCTGGCAGATCTCATGCAAAAGACAATGTTTTCTGGAAAAAACCACCCCCCCTCCCATTTCTCCCAGGAGCAGAGAGATGTCAATCTCTGGAGTGAAGGTTACCTGGGATCCACCCTCTTTAGCATATCAATCATTGTGGAGGTATATTATATTATATTATATTATATTATATTATATTATATTATATTATATTATAATCAGGCCTATTATAAAAAGCAAAAGGGGTGGTTTTCTCTCACCCATGCCATCTGTTTTAAACTTTCTTGCTCATTATTATTTTTCTACAATTTGAGCTATAACCTAACTACATGTCTCCAAACTAACATTGTCAATTTTTTTCTTCAGACTTTCTCAAAATAGCTGTATTTCCTTGTTAAAGCCATTATCTTAATATTTATCATATATTTTTTCTTTTGCTCAAACTTATTTTCCTCTGCTTTCCAACATTTATAGTATCTTCTGTATATGTAAAAGAAAAATGGTTCTAACTTTCCTAAATCTTTCCCTTTTAAAAACTCTCATAACTATCTATAAATCCCCATCACAAAATCTGAAGTCACTCAGAGACAAGCTGCGCAGACATCCACATATGGACTAAGGAGTTCGCTGGTACAACAGTGAGAACTACTTGGATTCCTATAGTGGGTGCCAAGTCCACAGGGGTAACTATTTATAAATACATTTTACCAGACATCAAAGCCTTAATATGTTGTAACAGTGACTATAATGGCCCTTATTATTAGTATCATTAATTCTAATAGTATGCACTTTTACATAGTGCTTTGTGTACAGACATTAAAAATACTCTGACAACTCTATTGGTTCCTGTCCCTTCATCTCTTCCTCTTACTTTAGGCAGGTAGGACATCTCTGTGCCCCAGTTCAGCAGAAACTTGCTACAGAAGACAGACCACTCTCCATGTGCCCCAGCGTTAAATAAGAATATTTTTAAAACAACTAGAGAAGGGAATGAAAGGGTGAAAAGTCAAAATGGAATAACTTTGGTTCAGCAGCTCATTGTAATTCACCATTAACAAGGGCCCCTGAACTAAGCTACTGTGATAATTCCTTCATGACCTATATGACAGAGACCACAACTCCATCACCATGCTAACAGTTCCTGTACTTACCTGCCCTTCTATGTGACTGACCTCCCTATCCCCCTGCTGTCCATCACCATGACATCAGCTCCTGTGAATGCTTGTCTGCCCTGCCTACTCTCCAAAAAGTTTTAAAAAGATCCCCAGTCTCAAGCTCTGGGGACCATGCTTTCTTTTCTGCCTCCCCCATCTTGGAGAAGTGAATTCACCCTCTCTCTCTAATCTACTTTCCAAATAATTTACTTTTTCTAATCTAATTTCTGTGCAATTCTTTACATCTTACCCGCAGCCCGGGCCCACTGATCTAACACTAATTAACTCAGTTCCTGGTGTCAGAGCTTGCCTTCTTTCTTAATTCTCATGTCCTTTTTCCAGTCCCCAAACAAAACATAGTCAAACAGCAGCTATAGCTAAAAACACACAAAAACACCAAAAGAACACCTTTATGGCACTATTGCTGATTTTTCTATCACATGCATGCAGTAATTGATTCACACATATTTACTGAATATCTGTGTGTTGAGTACCGTTCTAGGTCCTACAGATATAGGGGTCAAAAAGAAAGATACAGACTCTGCTGTCACTGAACTTTGAGCCTAGTGGCAGAGATAGACATGAAGCAAATTATTATACAAATAGATATTTCAATTGCTATTAAAGTAAGTACCATGGAAGAGAAGTACAGAGAGAATAGCTTGGGTGAGGGCAGGGGCAAAAGGAGCCTTCGCTGGTGAAATGGCATTTAATTTGAATTGTAAAGATGAGGATTTGGCCAAAAGAGGGGAGGGAGAGAAATTTCAAGTTGTGAAAATACCATGTGGAAGCCTTGATGGGCTAGGGACTTGAGACAAAGTGGTGGTATGCTGTGACTAAGAGGGGAGTCGTGGACAACGAGGCTAGAGAGGGGCGGGGGGGATGGCTGGATTGTGCTTATGGATTAGTGCTCAGTGGCTGTAGCAGCATCTTCTCACCAAAGGACAAGGCTTAAACTGTCTTCCAACATACTAGGGCACTTAGAAATCCTTCAAAGTTACTTAAAATTAAGCAATCATTCTTGTAGTCCCATAAGAAGCAATTTTGATCCTGAACTTTGTTCCTGCCCCTGGGCAGCACATCACAGATATTTTGTTATCCACTGGTGTGCTGGATGTCTTCTGTTTTGTCTCCTTAGATCCACTCTTGCCCTTCCCCACCCATCTCCTTGCTCCAGGGGGCTGACCTGCATGAACCCCATCAATGGGGTTCAAATCTCCTGGCAGTGAGTCACTGATTTCTGAGCAGTCAACTAAAAGGATAGTTTAAATAATGACTTGAAATGTAAAACCTTTCTCTGCCTTGCTGACGTTTTTAGGGTCCCTGAGCAGAGGAGAACCATCTTTTAGCTTTTTGCTAAGTCACTGGCAAGAGATATGAAGGGGAGATGTGCAAAGTTGGGCCATTAATCCTCTGGCTCCCTTCTTGTTGGGTTGCAAGGCCACAGCTACTGTCAGGCTGTTTCCATACAGCCCCCTCTCTGGATTCTTGTAATCACTTCCTCCCCTTTGCCCTTTGAATCAGTAGAGCTGGCTCCCTGGTTGGTTGCTGTAATCCCTGCTCACATCTTTTATGGCAAGTTTAATCTCCAAAAATATCTACAATATTCGCATGCCACATGTTCTTTGGTAATGCAGTCTTTCCTGGTCTCCATTGAGAGCCAGAGTCTATTTCTCCATCCTCCTGAATCTGGGTGAGATAAGAGATAGCTAGAGAAAGGATAGGCAGACAGACAGGTGGATCCTCTGGTAACAATGTAGTGAACTCCCGACAGGCCTCTGAGGCTCAGCATTGGTAAACAAGTTCCCTGCAAGACTCTCAAGCTAGAACTTAAGTACTCACTGCTGGGATCAAAAAGCAACCAGTCAGCTCACCATTAGACCCCTACCTACTGCTGATTGGTCCTTAATAGTGACCAATCAGAACTGCTAAGTGCAGACCAATCAGCTCAGTGCTAGCCAATCGGTTCGGTCTTAGGGATACATAAGTACCAGATTTTTGGCCCCAGACAGGCAACCTGTTCAGGTTCCCTCCCACTGTGGGACGTTCTCTGTCCTCTTAATAAATCCAGCTTTCTCACTTTCCGGCTGTCCGTATCCCTCATTCTTCCTGGGCACAAAACAAGAACCTCCATCCTGAAGAGCTGCAACCTGAGGAGCTACAGAAGATTGTCGAGTCGAAGAGCCATGCACCCCAGAGGCAGGCTTGCCAGTCGACAGAGTCAGCTGAACCAGGAGAGCTGCTGGAATAAGGCGAGACTTCAAAGCTGAGACACCCTGGGGGCTAGGCTTGCCAGCGGACTGAACCAGCAACACTCTCAGGGCTTGGCTTGCCGGCGCATTAGAGCCAACACTCTGGGAGCGAGGCTTGCCAGTCCACCAAATTGCAACACTCTTGGGGCTTGGCTTGCCAGCCCATTAGAGCTGACTCTCCCAGGACTAGGCTTACCACCCCCTCGATGACCCTCTCTGGCACTTGGCTGCCTGGCCCATTGAGCTGACACTCTCGAAGCCCAGGCTGACCTGAAAAATCTACATCATGGACATGCCTGGTGTGCTTTGACCAATGGAAGTTGGGGGAAGTATTGTTGTGACAGTGCTGGATGTAGGCTGGTGGGCCTATCAGCTTTTGCTTTCTGCTCTTGGAATCCCAAGCCTCCATGTAAGAAATCCAGTTTACTCTATTGAAGAGAGAGACACAGAGAGAAGCGCTGAGGTGCCGGACAGGAAAGTGAGGAAGCCACCTTGAATATTGAGCCCTTCTGATCCTTCAGATGACACCAGACCAAGATGACTGCAACTGCATGAGAAATCCCAAGTGAGATTCACTCAAATATTCCCATTCAATACTCAGAACTACAAGAGATCAAAAGTAAATTACTTTATTCCAGAACATCTTTGCATATGTTTCCTTTATTAAACCTTCATCAAATTGCCTAGGTTGTACACACCACCTGTTTCCTTCTGGGAGCCACATGGACTACAACCAAAAGTGTCCAACAACAAAAATTCTACCTCTAAGTTCTCATTTGGATCACAGACTCCTATGAGTAATAGGGGTTGGAATAATCTTGGAAAGCCATCAGCTTGAAGTCATCCTGTATGCATGGGTCTCTAACGATCCCATTTTAAACACAGAACCTCAGTCACCATTTCAAGACTTTTCATAAGCCACTTTTAAGAGCACATATAGCAGGACAGGTCATTATTCTGCATGCTGAATTATTCATACTCTCAAGAAAGCATCATTTTTTTTCCAGGCTAAACAAATCAGTTTTTGTAGTTTTCTCAAAGGTCCTGTAATTGGTCAACCCTTGCATTTTATTCCTTGTTCTATAAATCTTTCTATGGGTGGTGGTACCCAAAATGGAGTCCAGCTCCTCCTGTAAAGGTCTAACTAGTTCTGTAAATGAGAAGAAAATAGAGCTGGTCATGGTAAGACGTGCCTGTAATCCCAGCCACTCAGGAGGCTGAGGTGGGAGGACAGATTGAACCTGGGAGTTCAAGACCAGCCTAGGCAACATAGTAAGACCCTTCCTCCCCACCCCCATCTCCACTAAAAAATAAAAAAGAGGAGATAGCTAGGTATCAATATAATATATAAAAAGAGATTTCCCTTCCATCAAGCCTGATTTCTGAGCAGTCAACTAAAAGGATAGTTTGTTTGTTTGTTTGTTTGTTTGTTTGGAGTCTCACTCTGTCACCCAGGCTGGAGTGCAGTGGCTAGCTCAAGACCACCGTAGCCTCAACCTGCTGGGCTCAGGTGATCCTTCTGTCTCAGTCTTCCAAGTATCTGGAACTACAGGCACGCACTACCACTCCCAGCTTATTTTTTGATTTATTGTAGAGACGAGGTCTCATCAGGTTGCCTAGGCTGGTCTCGAATCCCTGAGTTCAGGCAATTCTCTTGCTTCAGCCTCCCGAAGTGCTGGGATTACAGGCTTGAACCACCACGCCCGGCCAAAAAAGTGATAGTTTATATAATGATTTGAAATATAAAAACTTTCTCTATCTTGCTGACCTTTTTGGGGTCCCTAAGCATAGGAATCCCATCCTTTAGCTTTTTACCCCAACCTTCATTTTCCCCCACAGTGAGAGCTCTGAGCTATAAGAAAGGACTTTCCATGAGGAAGAGTATCTTGAAGTAGCATAACACACTTAAGCATCTGCTGCCCCATGTCTTGGTGGATAACATAGTGTCTGCCTTCCAGAAAAGGCAGGTGCTGAGTCTGACTTTGGACCCAGAAATGCTTGAGTAGGCAGAGCACAGTGGCTCATGCCTATAATCCCAGCACTTTGAGAGGCCAAGGTAAGAGGATTGCTTGAGCCCATGGGTTCGAGACCAGCCTGGGAAACTTGGTGAGACCTCATCTCTACAATAAATCAAAAAGTTAGCCAGGAGTTGTGACGTGTGCCTGTAGTTCTAGCTACTTGGAAGGCTGAGGCTGAAGGATTACCTGAGCCCAGCAGGTGGAGACTGTGGTGGCCATGAATGTGCCACTGCATTCCAGCCTGAGTGACAGAGTAAGACTCCAACTCAAAAAAAAAAAGAAAAAGAAAAAGAGAAAAAGAAATGCCTGAGTAGATTATTATGGTGTGCAGTTCTGAAGAGTTCTCACAACCAAGAGCATAGTTTGCTCCAAAGGTGAAAAGGTTTGCCACTGCCATCACCCAGTGCAACCTCCAGGCCACTCCTTCCCTAGTCTACCTGGAGACAAGTGCCAGAGGTGATGTAACTCAGCAAACTTTATCCAGACCAACTGCCGGGTTCTGACAGGGGAAAGTACCATAGATGGGAGCCAAATCACAGCGAATTACCCAAGTCTGGGAACATTAAGTTCTTTTAAGACCATAGGCAAAACAAAAATGAGATACAATAAGGTCTCTAGGATTTGGGAAGAAGGCCATGGGATACATAACTCTTTCAGTGGGAGGACTTATAAAGAGAGAATGAAAAAGAATGAGAGAAGATAAGAGGATTCAGGCTTGAACCACGTCAAACTTGGAGAGAGACATTGTGTCTGCTTATCACTTAAAGTTCTTCCATAGCAAGAATTCTGCAATCACGTTTTATTAATAAACTAATTGAACAAGCATTTATGAGCCAGGCCCAGGCCTGGCCAGTCAAGTGGTCTGGGGTGAGAAAAGCAGAGTTTTGTAGGTGTGAAGTCGAGAGAATGTGCTTTAGTCTTGCCATTGAGAAGATATACGAGGATTTCTGGTTTAACACAGGAAAATTCATTTTATGGCCCCAGTCTGGGCCCCTGGTGCCAAATGGCTATCTGTGAAAGTCTTTGAGCATCAGGGGATGGGAAAATGTGTCTGCTTTAGTCCTGACCTTACTCTAAACTAAACTAAAAATAAAACCCACTAACAGTGATCATCAGGGTCATTGTATAGACAGTTGGGCTCAGACCAGTGGAACCAGATATGCAGATGAGAATTAAGGGGCTGTCTGCTTGAGTTTGGGGTTCTCCACTCCTCACACACACACACACACCTGGTTCCATTGCACCCAAGCACCTTCAAATCCAGCCGTTTCCTAGGCCTTTCCCTCAGAGTCCTGCAAGACATGGTTTCGGGGAACAGTGATTTCAGTGGTAAAGCTATAGGACACTGATGGGTTCTATAAGAGGAATTTGAAAGCTATTGATTAACTTTTAATATCCCACTCCTGTTCTAGAGATTATTGCTAGAAAATTTGACTGCTGGATTATAGTACTTCTCTCTTAAGCAGGTATAACAAGGGGACATCAGGCCATCGTAGACTGTCACCACTTGGAAGGAAGTTATCTTGAGCCAAATGGATTTCATCCCACCTGAGTGCTGGGTCTGTGCTCTGTCATCCAAGCTTAGGCAGCCTCCTTTCCTTCTCCTTCCTCTACACCTAGTGTTCTGGGTCCATCTTTTATATCCTGGACTTAGTGAGTATCACTGGCTGTCTGACAGATGGTTGTCCACAAAGAAACTGTAACCAAACAAGTCAATTATTTCTCAGTTAATGAAGTGGCTACAGGTGCACTAATACTACTTTTATTTAAACTTTTATTTGGGGATATCACTAGACTTGTTGGACAGGGCAATTCAATGAGTCTCCAAGTTTGGTCACTAGAGTCAGGAGAGCAATAGCACTCTTAGCTCTCCACCCACTCCCTGCACCTAGTCTAAGTCCCATCCTTACGGCAGAGTGGTTCTGCTTTTTTTTCTTGTCTGTCTTTCAGTTCATTACATATAAGCTATGCTCTTTCCTTTGCTGATTTGCTAAAGCCTTTTTCCTTCCTCTCCTAAAGCAAAGAATAACAAAACCTCTGACTTTCACATCTATTATCTCTAAAATGGACTTTAAGAATCCTTTTTGGAAGTCAAAGGCTGAGCAGAGATTCTTCCTCTGCTCTAACAGTCCTCAGCTTCCCTGTGAAACGGGTACCTCTGGGATATTTCTGGCTGAGGAAGGTCACAGATGAAGGAACCAGAAAAACACTGTCATGCCCCTTCAAAGTAACTTTTGATGATCCATTACAATCAAATCTATTATTGTGACAGTGGTAGTCATTTTTTGAAAGTTTCAATAAAGATAACAACTTTCTCTACTGTTCTCTTTTAACATGTATTCTCTGAACTGGAAAACAATCTGGAAGTTTCTTATAAAGTTACCCATATATTTATTATATGACCCACTCTTAAGAAAAGCAATCTTACTCCCCTGAAAAGAAATAAAAAACTTACACTTGCACAAAAACCTGTATGAGAATGTTTATAGTGGCTTTATTAATAATTGTCAAAAACTGGAAACAGCTCAAATATGCCCCAACTAGTGAATGAATAAAACAGATTATGGTACATCCATGAAATGGAATGCTACTCTGCAGTAAAAACAAATAAACTACCAATACTGTCATCAACATGAATGAATCTCAGATACATTAGGTTTAGTATAAGAAGCCAAACTCAAAAGGCTATAGACAGTATGCTTTCCTTCATAGGATATGCTGGAGAAGGCAAGATTATTGGAATAGAAAATAGATCAATGGTTCTCAAAGGCTGGGAAGTGGATGACTACAAAGAGGCAAGGGGGAGTTTTGGAGGATGAAGGAACTGTTCTATACCTTTTTTTTTTTTTTAGTTGGAGTCTCACTGTGTTGCCCAGGCTCGAGTGCAGTGGTATGCTCATGGTCACCATAGCCTCAATCTGCTGGGTTCAGGTGATCCTTTTGCCTCTGCCTTCCAAGTAGCTGAAACCACAGGTGTACACCACCACGCTCGGCTAATTTTTTGATTGATTATAGAGACAAGGTCTCGCCAAGTTGCCCAGGCTGGTCTCTAACCCCTGGGCTCAGGCAAGCCTCTTGCCTCAGCCTCCCATGGTGCTGGGATTACAAGCGTGAGCCACCACCACACTCTGCCTGTTCTATATCAAGTGTGGTGCTGCTTATATGACTACAGACACCATATACACTTGACAAAAACTGAAGAACTGTAAATAAGAATAGTGAATTCTACTGTTTGTAAATTATACCTTAATTTATAAAAAGTAAGAATAAAAAATCACCTCAAAAAATAATAAATAAAATAAAACACCTGTGCTGAGAAAAGTGCTACTGAATCTCAGTCCCAAATCTGATCCTTCAAAGTAATTTTGCAAAAATAGGTGCAATTATATCACTTGGAGAGTGGCTTATTGTTTCTTTCAGGTAACTATCCTTGGTGAATAAAATCTATTCAGTATCAGGAGGACACCATCTTGGTATAGTTTTGCTGATAAGAGTCTATTGATTGGTTCTGCCAGGTGCAGTTGCTCATGCCTGCAATCCCAGCATTTTGGGAGGTCAAGGCAGGAGAATTACACGATCCCAGGACTTCCAGACCAGTCTGGGCAATGCAGTGATACCCTGTCTAGACAAAAAAAAAAATTAGCTGGGCATGATTGCACACACCTGTAGTCCCAACTACTTGGGAGGCTGAGATGACCTGGACGCAGTAGGTCAGGGCTACAATGAGCTGACTTACACCAGTGCACTCCAGCCTGGGCAACAGAGTAAGACCCTGTCTCAAAACAAACAAACAAACAAAAGTCTACTGATTGGGGAATGTTTGCAAGCAACATGAACCAGAACTGAGTTAGGGGACATAAAATCCCTGTACTTGTCACCATTGCAACACAACTCAACGGGATTGCTTGCCCCTGAAACCTGTTCTCTGTGTTTCATAACCAGAGAGATCTCAAACTGATCTCAAACTTCGCATCCTATTTCAAACCTTCAGATGGCTTCTTCTTGTACTTGGAATAAAAGGCAAGCTTACTTGCATTTTATAGACCTGCTGACAGCTCATATCCTACCATATTCCCCCAACTCTTCAAGGTTGGCCACACTAGCCTTTTGGGTTCTTTGTTGTTGTTGTTGTTGTTGTTGTTGTTGAGTTGGAGTCTCACTCTGTCACCCAGGTTGGAGTGCAGTGGCACACTCACAGTCACCCCAGCACGGACCTGCTGGGCTCCGGCGATCCTTCCAACTCAGTTCCAAGTAGCCGGAACTACAGGCGTGTGCTACCATGCCTGGCTAATTTTTTTCTTTTTTTTTTTTTTTTGATTTATCATAGAGACGAGGTCTCACCAAGTTCCCAGGCTGGTCTCGAACCCATGGGCTTAGGCAATCCACTTGCCTCAGCCTCCCAAAGTGTTGGGATTACAGGCTGAGCCACCAAGCCCAGCTCTTTTGGGTTCTTGAACGAGTTTATCCCCACTTCAAGGCCATTACTCCAGATAGATTTGGATCACAATTCCACCATTTCCTAACTGTGTATTGTTTTCTAACTTAATATCTCTGGCTTAGTGCCTGAGATCTGTAATCTCAACACTTTGGGAGACCAAGGCAGGAGGATTGCCTGAAGCAAAGAGTTCAAGCCCAGTCTGGGCAACATATCAAGACCTTGTCTCTACAAAAAAATAAAAAACTTAACCAGGCATGATGGCGCATGCCTGTAGTCCCGGTTACTTGGGAGGCTGAGGCAGGAGGATCACCTGAGCCCAGGAAGTCAAGGCTGCAGTGAGCTGTGATCCTTCCACTGCACTCCAGCCTGAGTGACAGAGTAAGACGCCAACACGCACACACACACGAGACAATCTCTCTGTACCTCAGTTTTCTTGTTGGTAAAATGAGGGATAACAATAGTATTGACTTCATAGAATTATTGCGAGATTGGGTAAATTAACACCCATCAAGCATTTAAAACAAGACATGTTGTAAATGGTCAGTAAATGTTGGCTATTACTTCTGATTCAGGAAACTCTTATCTTCTCTACTGTTCAGACCTGTAATCCAGAACTGTTTGCAGGTGTGAGTGTGCCTACTAGGTAAAATAGCTTACAAACAAACTATAACCAAAGAAGTCAGTTATTTCTTAGTTGACAGAATGGCTCCAGGTACACCAATAACATTTTTTTTAGTGTGTTCAAGTTATTTCTTTTAATTTTTAATTTTAAATATGTGGGGTACAATTCAGGGTTAGGTATACAAATGTTCATTATGCGGGTATCCTTGTTGATGAGGCAGTTTCCCACTACTGCCAGTCCCTTTCTTGTAGTATTAATAGTATTTTTTCATTAGATTTTTTTATTTGGGGATAATATTAGACATAGAAAAAAGTTGTAAAGATAGCAACACTATCCATATACTCTTAATCCACCTCCCCCTAGTGTTGATATCTTATCTCTTTAACTACAATGCAATTATGAAAACCAAGAAATTAACATTGGTACCACATTATTAAGTAAGTCACAGATTTCATCAGTTTTTCCACCAATGTCCTTTTCCTGTTCCAGAATATCACATTGCATTTAACACTAATGTGTTTTTAAATTATGATTTTATTAGATAATTGTGGCCCTTGATTTCTAAAATATGTAAATATAAAAAGACATAGAGATACACTATATTTAAGCTGCAAATTTCCCCCAAGTTCCCTATCCTCTTCCTGGCTTTATTTTTCCATATCACTGATTATATCTAATGAGCTATTATATCAAATCTAAGATATTGTTGACTCATGTATCATTTTTTTCTGTACAAAGTAAAAAGTCATCAATTATAACTGTAAAATGCTACCAGTTATAAGATACCTCCCAATTTCTAAGATAGTAACGTGAAAAATGTATGCCTTAAAATCAGGATAATACAATATGCATTTTACAGTCTACTGATTGTTTATTTGCCACATTAAAAGATTGATTCCATAAAGAAAGGATTTTTGTCTTTGTTCTCTAATATATCCTTGGTGCCAAGCATATAATAGATGCTCAAAAAGTAGCCAGGCACAATGGCATGTGTCTGTATTCCCAGCTACTCGGGAGGCTGAGGCTGAGGATTGCCTGAGTCCAGGAATTCTGAACTGTAGTGCACTATGTTGATTGAGTGTCCACACCAAGTTCAGCATTAATATGGTGACTTTCTTGAAGTGGGGGACCGTCAGGTTGCCTAAGGAGGGGTGAACCAGCCCAAGTCAGAAATGGAGCAGGTCAAAACTCCTGTGCTGATCAGTAGATGCTCAAAAAATATGTGTTGAATGAATAATAATATAATACTAGCTAAAATTTATAAGCACTTGTATCAGACACAGTTCAAAGCTCTTTACTAGGCTGGGTGTGGTGACTCATGCCTGTAATCCCAGCACTTTGGGAGGCCGAGGTGAGACGATTGCCTGAGTCCAGGGATTTCGAGACCAGCCTGGGCAATTTGGCAAGACCTCATCTCTACAATATATTAAAAAATTAGCCAGGCCTGGTGGCATGCACCTGTAGTTCCAGCTACTTGGAAGACTAAGGCAGAAGAATCACCTCAGCCCAGGGGGCCAAGGCTGTGATAGCTGTGAGATTGCCACTGCACTCCAGCCTGGGAGACAGAGTGAGACTCTGATTGAAAAAAAAAAAAAAGCTCTTTACTTGTATTAACCCTTCAAATTGTGTTCAACATTTTATCAAAATAAGAATTTATTTTAAATTAGCAATAACCCAGAAAGTGATACTTTCCAACACCTAGCACCAGAACATAAAAGTAGGCAATTGAAAGAGGAAAACAGAAGCGTACTTAAATATCATCTTTAACAATGAACTGATCATTTTAAAATAATAACTTTTTCATCTACAAAAATTGAGCACATTCTTGGTACTTCTGCAAGTTCTAAACACTTTACATATATTAATTAATCTAATTCTCATACTCTCTCTATAAGACCTATTTTGCAAACGAGGAAACCCAGACACAGAAAGTTCAGGAACTTGTCCAGGGTCATATAGCCACTGACTGGCAGAGTCAAAATCCAGGCCCAGACAGCCCACTCTAACATCTGCATTCTTAACCAATGGGCTATACTGCCTCACAGCCACTAAAACATCCTGTTCAATAGTTCAGTGGTATTTAAGAAACCAATAAAGCAACAAAAATTTAACTTCCATGACCAATTGACTCCCTCCCCTTCAGCCCCTAATAAATTAGGCTACTCTGTTTTCTGACAAGAGGCAAAAGTAAGGCAGAGCAAACCTGCTTTGGTTAGCTTTTGTTTTATTGACATTTGTTGGGTGCCCTTGATGTGACAAGCATTGTGCTAGGTTCTGGGGATAGATAGATGAGTTACAGGAGCTTCCAATGCAGAGGTCAGAGTCTGGTAAACCAATGATCATTACCATAGAGATCTGTAGGAAGTTCAGGATGAGCCTGGAGGAACAGAAGGAACTTTGTCCACCCTTGAGATGAAACTTGAAGGAAGAGTTGCAACTTGCCAAGTAGTCGAGCAAAGGAAGCCTGTATTTACTGCCCTGAAAATCTCCTACCCTCTAAAACTGAGGCTGAGTGCATTCTTTCCCTTCTCTTTACAAAGTGCTTTGCAGTCCCCTGGAACAAGAGATCAGCTTTAGCTCCCTATCTCTGCCAGGGCAAATATTGAGAAATGTTGAGCTCAATAACCGAAGTGTTGCACCTTATTGCGTGTGCCACGGAGATGGATCTATTTCCCCACCACCACCCATCTGCCCCCTACAAATGAGAGCCAGGAGGCTGAGGCAAAGCTAAATCCTGGGAAATGAGATAGGGAACAACTAGGGGCCACCTAGGGATGCAGAGTGAGGAAAGAATTGAAAAAGAGTGACCGATGATTAATACCGTGGTATTCCTGTACACAAGTCCACAGAACATGTAGAGATGGTGACAGAATATTGCCTGATGTCAGAGCAGTAATCAATAACTGGAAGAAGTGTGAATGCCAGCTATTCTGGGGTCTTCCAGGAGCCCTTGTCTCCTTTCCTTAAAAAAAAATTATTATGCTGGGCTCGGTGGCTCAGCCTGTAATCCCATGCCTTGGGAGGCTGAGGTGAGTGGATTGCCTGAGCCCGCGGGTTCGAGACCCACCTGGGCAACTTGGCGAGACCTCATCTCTCCAATAAATCAAAAATGAGCCGGGCGTGGTAGCGCACGCCTGTAGGTCCAGCTACTTGGAGGGCTGAGGCGGAAGGATCGCCAGAGCCCAGCAGGTCGAGGCTGCAGTGGCCAGGAGTGGCCACGGCACTCCAGTCTGGATGACAGAGTGAGACTCCAATTCGGAAAAAAAATATATATATATTATTTGTATACAGATACATATATCTGTTTTCTCAAGACCAATCTACCAAGCGACCAATAAATTTGCTTATAAAAGCAAATTTACCTTTTTTTTTTTGGCTGCTCTGCTGATTTTAACTGTCACTAACTTCTCACCTTTGTAACACTAAAAATCAACTGTAATGCTTATGGGTCTTGTAAATATTTGATCATTGGGTTCCTGGCTTGTGCTTTTGCCAAAGTATGGACTCTGGAAAAGTGAATATCTCTGTTTCTTTTCATTTTGTACATTTCTGAGGGCAGGAGCCATATTTGTTAAATTTGTTTTATACTTTGTTAAACAGTTCCATGCACAAGGGAGTACTAAAATAATACAACTTAATCAAGAGGTGGATGTTTATTTCTAAGGGAGTTAAAATACAAGAACATTCACACGTCACAATTTTTAAATCATAAAACAAATATAAGATAATGTTGGTATACATTTGGATAATGTGTACAAATATTTTATAGTGTTGATTTACAAGTGCCAGATAATTATACCAAAATATACATCCTATAACTGATAAAAATCACAATTTGGACTTGTATACCTAACCTTGAAATGTACCCCACATCTTTAAAATAATTTTTTTAAATGTTTAAAAAATGACAATATGGGCCAGGCACAGTGGCTCACACCTATAATACCAACACTTTAGGAGGCCAAGGTGAAAGGATTGCCTGAGCTCACAGGTTCGAGACCAGCCTGGGCAACTTGATAAGAGAATTGGTGAGACCTCATCTCTACAATAAATCAAAGATTAGCCAGGCATGGCAGCACATGCCAGTAGTTCCAGTTACTTGGAAGGCTGAGGCAGAAGGATCACCTGAGCCCAGCAGGTCAAGGTTGCAGTGGCTGTGAGTATGCCACTGCACTCTAGCCTGGGCAACAGAGTGAGAATCCAACTCAAAAAACAAAATGACAATACGGACAAGCTCGCATATTTTGGCTTGTTAACATTGAATGCCAATTCTCAACAGGGGGCCATGACTTGGGTGAAATGTGGGCAGGGCCAGAAGAAAATTCCAGCACAGCAGTACAGCTCCAAATTCCAACTGTCCTTCTCTGTGCATTGTCAAATCATGTCTATCACAATCTTTCCTTCTCTTAAAAAAAAAAAATAAGCCAGGTGCGGTGGTTCACACCTATAATCCCAACACTTTGGGAGGCCAAGGTGAAAGGATTGCCTGAGCCCACAGGTTGAAGATCAACCCGGGCAAATTGGTGAGACCTCATCTCTACAATAAATAAATAAATAAAAAGTTAGCCAGGTGTGGGAGTGTGTGCCTGTAGTTCCAGCTACTTGGAAGGCTGAGGCAGAAGAACTGCCTTAGCCCAGCAGATCGAGGCTGTGGTGGCCATGATCGTGTCACTGCATTCCAGCCTGGGCGACAGAGTGAGACTCCAACTCGGGGCGGGGGGGAGGGATTGGCAGTAGTGGGATACTGCTGGGGTGGAGGGGGTTGAGCATAACAGCAATAAGGATACCTGATCTCAAACCAGGCAAAGTGGGTACCAAAGGAGGCTCAAACTTTACCTGTATATATATATATATATGTACTCTTATATACCTAATCCTGAATTGTACCCATCTTTCAATTTTAAAAAATAGATGTTTTTCACGTTTGTGCTTCCTCTCCTGTGCAAAAAAAAATTCAAGATGTAAAGGGATACAAGGGAAAATAAAAATTATAGCTAACACATAGAATGTATATGCCTGTCCCAGTTCTAGGTGTTTAAAATATATTAAGTCATTTAATTCTTACAACTACTCTGTAAGGTCAGTTTTACTATTATGCTTTTTTTTTTTTAGTCAAAGTCTCACTCTGTCACCCAGGCTGGAGTACAGTGGCACGCTCACGGCCACCGTAGACTCTATCTGTGGGGCTCAGGTGATCTTTCTGCCCCAGCCTTCCAAGTAGCTGGAATTACATGCATGACTACCATGCTTGGCTAATTTTTTGATTTATTGTAGAGACAAGGTCCCACTAAGTTGCCAGGCTGGTCTCAAACTCCTGGATTCAGGCAATCCTCTCAACTCTCAAAGTGCTAGGATTATAGACTTAAGCCACCGCAGCCATTCTATGCTCATTTTCAATGGAGGAAAACTTTTAATTTCATTGGAGGAAACTTAGGTTCAGAAAGATGAAGTATCTTGCTCAAGTTCATGATCTATCAGGTAGTGGATCTAGGATTCAAACCCAGGTAGTCCAGCTCCAGGTCTATCTCCAGGTCTATATTACTGGAAAAATTTCAACATTATTTGGAATAAGGGGTGATAGATTTATATGCGATTATTTTATGGGTGATTTTCATTTCTTGTCTACACTCTACTTTCAAAATTTTCTACTACAAATCAGTACTTGTGATAATACAAAATAAAAGTAATAGTAATATTGACTTTTAAAAATGAATCAGGCTGGATGTAGTGGCTCATGCCTGTAATCCCAGCACTTTGGGAGGCCAAGGCAGGAGAATCACTTGAACCCACTGAGCCCAGGAGATCGAGGCTGTGGTGAGCCATGATCATGCCAGTGTACTCCAGCTTGGGTGACAGAATGAGACTCCCGACTCAAAAAAAAAAAAAAAAGAACGAGTTTATTTATTTATTTAATCAATATTTTTTATTATGATTTTGTGGGGTACAGTTAAGGGTTAGGTGTACAATTACGTTTAATTCAGGCAACCTTATTTTTAAATCAATATATATTTACTAAGTACATGCCAGCCACTAACATAACAGATAGTCCCTGCTCTGTGGCTCCCCCATGGTGGAGGCCAAGGGGCAAGGAGGGGTGTTATTAGAAACAGATAAAAGTTTACTAGGAGCAAATTTTGGGGTTAGGGATGTGAAAGTAAAGATCACAGGCTGCTCAGGGTAACATGTGGGCCAGAGAAGGAAATAATGTTGAACGAAGAAGTTTGAAAGTGGTAAACTGTCCAGGCATGGTTGCTCAAGCCTATAATCCCAGCACTTTGAGAGGCTGAGGCAAGAAGATTGCCTGAGCCCAGGGGCTCGAGACCAGCCTGGGCAACTTGGTGAGACCACGTCTCTACAATAAATAAAAAATTAGCCAGGTGCGTGGTGGCACGCTCTTGTGGTTCCAATTACTTGGAAAGCTGAGGTGGAAGATCATCTGAGCCCAGCAGGTCAAGAAAGAAAATGGTAAGCTGCATACATTATGTCTAGATTTTGCTGGAAGCTGGCTCTTGGAGTCAGAGTTCCACCCTCCATGGCCCAAGCTGTCTCTTGCATTCAACTCCCTTCCCTAGGACATTGTGAAACCCAGGTGGGGACTCACCAACACGGAGTACTACTGATCAAATGGGGGCTGAGAACAGGACAGGGCATACAGTTGACGTCAGTGTGCAGAATGCCACACAGATCAGCTGATGCAGATAGAGTTCCCTGGCAGGGCAGTGGATTTGCTCTGAGTCACTTTTCAAGGTAACCCGCTGGATGTTTGCTGAGATGAAAAGGCTGGAGGAACCTCTTTGGGGTTATTGTAAATGTGTCATCACTGACGTCTTAAGACCTAGAGAGCTGCCAGCTTTCTCTAGCACTTCCTGGGCTTCATCACTGGGTGCTATGATGGAAAATATCTCAATGCTCAGAGTGCACTGTGAAGCACATGAAACCCCAAGGCCCAGAAGAGAGACAGATAATTATACAGGACTTTGATTTGCCATGGCCGTGCTTCTGATGCAGGGCACCAGAGTTGCCTTTATTTAGAAAAACAAAGTGACAAAACACACTGAGACCAAAAAAAAAAATTCATACTCTTGGGTCCAGGAATTCCACTCCGGAGAATTTATCCTGAAGAAATAATTGAGTGAGTTGGGGAAAAAATCTTTGGTCTCTTGTGGCTACAATCATGGACTTCCATGTCAGAGAAACTCAGATTTTGAACCCAGTATCTGACGCTTAAGCCAACTGTGTGACCTTGGACAAGTTACCTAACTTTCATTTCCTCACTCACAAAATGAACATCATAATTTTTCTACTTTGAGCCGGGCCTGGTGGCATGTACCTGCAATCCCAGATACTCAGGACACTGAGACAAGAAGATCACTTGAGCCTAGTTCAAGACCAGCCTGGGCAACATAGCAAGGCACTGTCTCAAAAATAGTAATAACTATCATCATGATTATTATTTTCCTGCTTCACATAGCTTTGTGAAAAATATATAAAATAATGCAATAAAGAGCAGAGAATACAGCCCCACATATAGCAGTCTTTCAGGAAATAATAAATATTGACTGCAATCAGTGTTATGTGAGTGACTATTTGACAACTGGCTTTCCTGGGGGATGATCCCTGATTTACAGCGTTTTAAATTTCCTTTGGGTAAATACTCCCTCCATGGCTGATTTCAAGCTGCCAATATGCTGTCACTAACTGCAGAATTGGGAAGAAATACAAGCAGTTCTCATGAATCAGTGAAAGTCATCTCCAGCACACCACCGGCTGCAATTGTTATTATGAATATGTTTATTTCTGCATGAGCACTAATACTGAAACACTGAAAACATTCTAAATGCCCACAGTTGAAGAATAGCTAAGTAGATTATAATAACATCGATTCAAAGGTGCAGGTACCCATTATAATCACAATTATAAAAACTCTAAACCATCCTAATCAAGTGTCTATATTAGTTTGTTATGCTGTGATAACAAAGTACTACAGACTGGATGGCTTAATTAACATAAATTTATTGTCTTGCAGTTCTAAAGGCTAGAAGTCTGAAATCAAGGTGTTGGCACGGTTGGTTCCTTCCTAGGGTTGTGAGGGAAGGATGTGTTCAAGGCTTTTCTCTTTGGCTTATAAGTGGCTGTCTTCTTCCTGGATATCCTCATATCATCTCCCTTCTATACCTGTCTCTGTGTCTAAATTTCTCCTTCTTACAAGGACATTATCATGTTGGATTTGGGTTCACCCTAATGGACTCGTTTTAACTTGATTACCTCTAAAAAAGACCTTTCTCCAGGCCAGGCACAGTGGTTCAGCCTATAATCCCAGCACTTTGGGAAGCCAAGGTGAGAGGACTGCCTGAGCCCAGGAGTTCAAGACCAGCCTGGGCAACTTGATGAGACCTTGTCTCTACAATAAATCACAAAAACTAGCTGAGCATGGTGTCGTGCATCTATAGTTCCAGCTACTTGGAAGGTTGAGGCGGAAGGATCACCTAAGCCCAGCAGGTCGAGGCTGCAGTGGCCATGAGCATGCCACTGCACTACAGCCTGGGCGACAAGAGTGAGACTCCAACTCAAAAAATAAAAGAATAAAATAAAATAAAATAAAAAACCTTTCTCCAAATAAGGTCACAGTATTCTAAGGCAATAGGGGTTAGAATTTCAACATATCTTTTGGGGGGCAGACACAATTCAACCTATAATAGTGCTTTATGATATAATGCTAACAGAAATGATAATAACAGCAAATTATTATTTGGTACTTTGTAAACATGAAGCAGTGTTTTAAATGTTTTAAATAAGCTAACTCAAGTAAGTTTCACAACAGGCTATGAAGCATTGTTATCCTCACTTTGCTGATAAGGAAATTGAGATAAAGCAAGTTTAAGTTACTTTCTCATGGTCACATAGATAATAAGTAGTAGAATTGGACTTTGAACCAAAGCAGTCTGGCTCCAGAGACCATGGGCTCAATCTTGGAATCATACTGCAACATTCTGTGTACATTATGATGATGACAATTTTAAAACATGTAAAAAATATTTTTGCAGTCAGCTTTCATTGAATAAGCAAAAATGAAATTAGTTTATAGTGAGGTGAGAGGTTTTTTTTTGTTTGTTTTTTGTTTTGTTTTGTTTTGTTATTAATCAACATTTTTTATTATGGTTTTGTGGGGTACAATTAAGGGTTAGGTGTACAATTACGTTTCATTCAGGCACCCTGTTGATAAGAGGTGTTTTCCCATCCCCAGACAGACATTTGCTACTGTTAATCCCATCCCCCCCATAGTTGAGAGGTTTTTTTTTGTTTTGTTTTGTTTTGAGTCAGAGTCTCACTCTGTCATTCAGACTGGAGCACAGTGGCAAGCTCACAGCCACTGCAGCCTCAACCTGCTGGGCTCAGGCGATCCTTCCACCTCAGCCTTCCAAGTAGCTGGAACCACAGGCACATGCCACCATGCCCAGCTAATTTTTTTATGTATTGTAGAGACAAGGTCTCGCCAATTTGCCCAGACTGGTCTCGAACCCCTGGGTTCAGGCAATCATTGACCTCCACTTCCCAAAGTGCTGGGATTACAGGCATGAGCCACTGCACCCAGCTAGATGAGAGGTTTTTTTAATTGTCATTTTACATCTAAAATTAATATATGTGTGTGCTTTTATAGACCTTTTTGAAAACAGAGTATGCTTTGAAAAAGTCCTCACAATCTGGAAAAACTATTTAAAGAAGAATAATGAAGCCAGGTGAAGTGGTTTGTGTCTGTAGTCCCAGCTATTCAGCAGGCTATTCAGTCAGGAGGATCACTTGAGCCCAGAAATTCAAGACCAGCCTGGGCAACATAGTGAGACCCCATCTCAATAAAAGGAAAAAAAGATAAAATTGCTATTTGAGATAGCCAGTCTCCAAAACAGCTTCAGTGATCTTTGCCTTCTGGAATTTATGCCTGTGTGTGCTCCTCCCACATCCAATAAGGGCCAACTTATATGACCAACAGAATACTGTGGCACTTATAGCATGTGGTTTCCAAGGCAAAGATCAAAAAAGGCATTGCAGTTTCCACCTTGATCTCTTGAATCTTTCTCTGAGAAAAGCCAGCTTACACCAGGCAAGGTAGCTCACATCTATAATCCTAGCACTTTGAAGGCAGAGAGAGGCAAGAAGATTGCCTGAGCCCAGGGGTTCGAGACCAGCCTGGGCAACTTGGTGACACCTCATCTCTACAATAAATCAAAAAATTCGCTGGGTGTGGTGACGCACACCTGTAGTTCCAGATACTTGGAAGGCTGAGGTGGAAAGATCACCTGAGTCCAGCAGGTCGAGGCTGCAGTGGCCATGAATGTGCCACTGCACTTCAGCCTGGGCAACAGATTTAGACTTTAACTCAAAAAACAAAAAGAAAAGTCAGCTTCCATGTTGTGATGTCACTTAAGCAGCCCTGTGGAAAGATTCGTCTGGGGAGGAACTGAGGCCTCCCAACAGCAGGCAGAATCAACTTGCTCTCCTTGTGAGTAAGCCACATTTGGAGCAGACTCTCAAGCTCTGTGGAGATATAAGAGACTCCATCTTGTATGCTAATTCATCATGTTGACTTCTGCTTAATGCCACTCTCATGAATGCCTCCTGATTTCTACTTTATTTGTTGTCCCTAATGTAAAGACATGTACTCACTATAAATCCTGCCTTTAGGTCAAAGTGTGACAGAGAGGGGCTAAAGACAGTTAAAATTATTCCTTTTTAAAAATTAACCTGCAAGCTCCAAACCTGCTATACATGGGATGTGAGAAAACCAAATAGCCACAGGCTACTTTCCTGGGATGTGAGAAAACCAAACAGCCCAAGCCACTTTCCTGTAAGTGTAAGATAGTAATCAATTCACAACCTTACCACCGCCCATTCTCTCTTTGTGAAGTTATCGGTTTACAACCCCTTCTTGTCATGTATATCCTGGAGACAATTTGTTCCTTGAAAATCTGGTTTTGTTAAATACTACTTTGCAAATTCCAAAGATAAATGTATAGCTATACAACCCGACCCCCTCCCTTACCTAAACTAACGTATAAAACCCCTCTCCTCTTTCTCTGGGTTGCTCAGCCTTAGAGCATTAACCTGCTGAATCATGCCAGTGCTAATAAAATGCTCCTTCCTAAGATAGCCTCAGTGTCAGGGTCTCTCTGTTTTCCCGCAACATTTCTTGGTACATTGGCCAGGAAGGGGAGAGTCGGAGATGGTGTATTCTACCTCCTTTGTCATCGGGGTATGACCCCTGGGGCAACAGGAGAGGCAATCTCACATGGTGCGCAGCAGACCTTTTGATCCTTAGGAGGGAGGCCCCTCTGAGGAGGGAGGCCCCTCTGAGGAGGGAGGCTCAGCTCTCAAAAGCACAGGGACCCAAAAGAGGCATGGGAACTGGCATGAGGAGCCCTGCCTGACTGAAAGGGTAGGAACAAGGGCCTTTGCATAGACCTGCCAGTAGATGGCAGAAAGGGAGCTTGATCACCTCCCAGAGTCCACTAGTAGTCTGCAGTCTGATGGAAGGGACTGAAAGACAGTGGAAGGAAACACTGTCTCAAGACAAACCCGTTGACTCCTAGATTTGGGTGGAGGGTTGGAGAATGTGCAGTGTGGGCATGTGAATGAGATGGACAGTGGAAATGTTCCAACCTGACCAAAGGGCTGAAGCGAGTGTTGAGTCCTGATCTAAGTCAGTGACGACTTCATACAGCGGAGGGCAGCCCCAACCCTGTCACAGAGTTGGTCTAGGTTGGGGGTTTATCCAGGGATTATCCAACCTGCCAATTGCTAAGAGGTGTCTGAAGTATCTCCACAAAGAGTATGGCTGGAGTAGGATGAAGCAGCTGTTTCCCATATCCCCTGTTCCCTCATTTGTGTGTGCTTGCCATCTGTTAGTGGGGAGGAAATGGGTGGAAACCAAAGTAAGAATACCCCTCTTGATTGTATGCTTAAGAATTTTGACAAATCTTTCTTTGAAGATTGTTATGGTGTCAGACTGTCTCATAGAAAGCTCCATACGTTCTGTGAAATAGATTGGTCCTCTTTCGGGGTTGGATGGCTGCCAGAGAGATCCTTAGATAGAAAAACCATTAGGAGAGTATATAGAATTATAATAGGAGAGCCAGGTCACCCAGACCAATTCCCTTACATTGACTGTTGGCAGAACGCAGTCCTTGCATGGTCCTCTTGGCTAAAAGCTTGCTGGGAGGACAACAGCAAAATTATGATAGTCCTCAAAACATTCCAGTCCAAATGCCCATCAGAGTCTGATGAGTTAGCTGATAAGCTGGTGCTAGCTGATGAAACAGAAATTCTACCACCTTATTCTCCAGTCTACCCACCATTGCCACTTGCTCCTATGGCACCAGCCACTGCTAGAGGCTCACAATTGGAATGCACCCCTAAACCTAGTATGTCTCTTAAACAATCAGAGGCTACACCTGAACCACCTATTCTGACTCCCCACACCCCATCCAGAAAGCAGTTGTCAGAATGCATGTCTGACTTCACATCAGGGGAAGGTCATGGTGCCTTCCAGAAGCCACTGTAGGAGACTAGGGGACCTATTTATTATGATCAAGAAGGTCAGATCCAAGGTGGGCAACGCACATTTGTGTAACAGCCTTTCACCACCATAGACCTCCTGAATTGGAAAAATCATACGCTGTCCTTCATGGAAAAGCCCTAGGCTATGATTGACCTAATACAGTCCATTATCCAGACCCAGAGGCCAACCTGGGCGGACTGCCGCCAACTCCTCCTGATGCTATTTAATAATGAGGCATGTCGGATAATTACACAGGGGACTATAAATGGCTAGAGGAACACACTCTGGCTAGAGCACTCAATGCCCATGCATATGCCCAAAATCAGTTCCCAGAGGAGGACTTCCAATGGGACCTCAACAGTAACCAGGGGCTGTAAATGCTTGAACGGCATCAGGATGCCCTCCTAGGAGGTATGAGAGAAGGAGGGGGAAAGGCCATAAATATAAGCAAGGTCTCTGAGGTGTTCCAGGGAAAGCCAATTCTATGAGAGACTCTGAAGCCTGACCCAGAGCCAACCGAAAATCAGCGTATGGTAAACGCAACTTTTGTCGGATAGTCCCAGGGGGGTATCCGACATAAACTACAGAAACTAGAGGACTTTGCTGGAATGAATGTTAGCCAGCAGCTAGAAATTGCCACTAAAGTGTTCATTAACCAAGATAAGGAGGCCCAACAAGAGGCAGACGGAAGACAGAAAAAGAAAATGGCCATGCTTGCTGCTGCCATTGTGGTGTACCAGATAACAGGCCCACCAAGAGGAAACAGAGGCAGAGGTCAGGGAAGAAGACAACCAGGTCAGCAGTTTTCCAGAGCGAGGCCCAGACCACCTCAGCCTGCCCAGGGGCCCCTGAACCTCATCTATCAGCCTACACAAGGAACATCACAACCCCCTATGAAGTTAGGGAGAAACCAGTGTGCCTATTGTTACCAAGAAGGCCACTAGAAGCGTGAATGCCCCCCAATGAATAGCTGATGAGGAAACCCAACAGAAAAATGGTCCACAAGGCTCAACTTATCAACAGGACCCACCAGCTCCTAATGGCTTTATGGACCTGGTCTCTATGGAAGGACTGAAAAAAGAATAGGCCAGACCGGGCTCCCTACTATCTTTAGGTCCCCAGGAACCTATGGTCAGCATGACAGTAGGGGACCAACATATAAACTTCATGGTCAACACAGGAGCTGAACACTCCATGATCACCCAACCTGTAGGTCCCTTCTCCCCCAAAATGGGCTAATGTTACAGGAGTCACTGAGCATTAAGCCAGACATCCCTTTATGGTGCCATGACACTGCACAGTCGGTGGCCATGAGGTCATACAAGAGTTCCTGTATCTCTCAGATTGCCCTGTAACCTTAATGGGATGAGACCTCCTGGGAAATCTCAGAGCTCAGATAACCTTTGACTCTCCTAATCACGTAACTCTGAGATTAAGAGGCCAAGAGGCTAAAATCATGATCCTCACTGTTCCCCAGGAAGAGGAATGGCAGCTCTACAGCCTAATGGAGGCCTCACAAAAATCTCCAGAGCTGCCATTTCGAGTTCTGGGAGTGTGGGCAGAGGACAATCCTCCAGGACTGGCAAAAAATATACCCCTAGTGATTGTGGAACTAAAGCCAGGGGGTGAGCCAGTCCATCAGAGGCAGTACTTCATCCCACACAAAGCACAAATAGGAATCCACAAGCAACTGGAGAGGCTCTTGCATTATGGAATCCTCTGGGTTTGTCAGTCTGCTTGGAATACGCTTCTATTGCTGGTGCAGAAGCCCAGCATGACAACTACTGGCCAGTTCAAGACTTGCAAGCCGTAAACCAGGTCATGGTCACTCTATACCCCATCATCCCAAACCCCGTATATGCTGCTGGGTCTCATCTCTGCTGAGGCTGCTTTCTTTACCTGCTTGGACCTTAAGGATGCTTTCTTCTGCATCCGCCTGGCCCCAAGAAACCAGCCGATCTTCACTTTCCAATGGGAGGACCAAACAAACGGCACCAAGGGACAGTTAACTTGGACCTGGCTGCCCCGAGGATTCAAGAATTCTCCAACCATCTTCAATAAGGCACTAGCCTCAGATTTAAAAGCCTTTCCAGCACACCAGTGTGGCTGTATCCTACTCCAGTATGTAGATGACTTACTGTTGGCAGCACCAAACTGGGAAAACTATGCAAGGGACACAACAACTGCTCACCCTCCTGTGGAAGGTGGGTTACAAGGTCTCAAAGAAAAAAGCCCAAATATGTCAGGAAAAAGTTAGGTATCTAGGTTTTCATTTGTCCCAAGGTCAGCACCAACTTGGCCCAGAAAGGAAACAGGCAGTGTGTTCAATACCAGTCACAACTACCCGGCATCAAATCTGGGAGTTTTGGGGGGCTGTGGGGTTCTGTAGAATGTGGACACCTAACTTCTCCATCATGGCAAAACCCTTCTGTGAAGCCACAAAGGGGGGTGAACGGGAGCCTCTGCTATGGGAAAAAGTTCAGCAACAGGCCTTTGAACAAATTAAACAGGTCCTCACCAATGTACCTGGTCTGGGACTCCCAGATGTAACTAAGTAAGCTATGCCAAGAAACTCATTTAGGCTGGGTCCAGATTCTGCCAATAGTCCTTAAGGGTAAGAGCTAACCCCACAAAACAAACAGGTTTCTTGCCTTTTGAAATCCTTTATGTGTTAAGGGCATACAGAGAGACTTAAAGGAGTTAGGAAATCATACTCTAAAACAACAAGTGCAAGCCTTAGGTTCAGCCTTAAATGTCATCCATTATCAAGTCAGAGAATGGCTACCAATTAGTTTAACTATTGATGCCCATTCTTTTAAGCCAGGTGATATGGTATGGGTAAAAAATGGACTGTACAGCCTCTAAAACCCCTCTGGAGGGGCCCACTTACTGTCCTTTTGTCTACCTCAACTGCATTCAAAGTAACCAGAATAGTTCCCTGGATCCATTACAGCAGAATTAAGCCCACCTCCCAGGACTGGGAGTGCACCACAAATCCATTGGCTCCCCTTAGGCTGACCCTCCAGAAAGTCACCGAGGCCAACGGAAAACCCCAGACGGATTCCCCAAGCCCTGCTCTAGCCACTCCAGGGCTGGCTAGTCTACACATGGCTGAAGTTTGAGGATCCATCGGCCTTGGTTCCACCACACACCGGACGCTGACTAATCTACGCACGGCAGAAGCTTGAGGACTCAGCGAAATAAACACCTTACTGATAAGTCATTGTTTCGCTTTGTCAGCCTTTGTATTTGCCAATTGCTATACTCTTTGTCATCTTATTTACTATAGGACTGACTCTATTTGCTATAGGACTGACAGAGTCGACCCCTACAAATTGGACATGTTGGGAAAAGGTCCCACTAGCATTTCTGTTCTTTCTTATAATAGGAAGCTTTCTTGTGCTTTTATGTACTTCTGCCTAATTTGGGTGTCTATCACTTCCCCCACACACCCAGCATGTGAATGTATAGAAGCTATCAGGTCAGATGTAAAAGTCTTCCATCATTATTCATCCCAGTTTGTTTATACTGACAAACATATCTGTACCCATAATGGCCAGCTGTACTTTACTAGATTATCAAAACAAAGCTACCAATACACTAAAGCTGGTGTTATAGCTTGTAGCACCTTCAGAAGCACAAACTGGGTTTGTTGGAATCTCGCCTCTGCACCCAAAACCAAGAAACTGCTTAAAGAAGTTGTACAATTTATAACTCCCCCAGCTATCCAACAGCCAAAGTTAACCCCCTTCCCTCAACCATGGGAAGAAGGCCAACATCCATTTATAAATTTGACTGAAAACATAGACCGGACACTTGATGTCACCAATTGTTGGGTATGCAGAGAATCCCTAATGACTGAAAAGTGGCCTTGGAAAGGAGCTAGTCTTGCATACCAGCTCCTTCCAATGGAACAATTCTGTAACTGTTAGAAGAGACAAGCTACCCTCAAAATGGGTCTTCTCCTCAAAAATAATTGGAGAAGACTGCTTAAGCAGAGTGGGCTCTGCTTATACTCAATGGGTAGGAGAAACTCCTTGTGAAAGAATATTATACTGTTATTCAACCCCCCGAACCTGGAGGCCAACAAGGCCTGTTCGCTATTGGGCATCTGCTTATGCAACTAAATCTTCTCAATGTACTATTGTCATCCAAACTATAAGTAACTGTACAGTACTATCCTCTGAACAAGCTAACCTGTTTCAACGTATTCCCCTTATAAGTCAAAGCTGGACAAACCTGTCCTCTGTAAATCCAGACCTCTGGAAAGCCCCTAAAGGGCTGTTTTGGATCTGTAGAAAGGTTGCATATACTCAGCTCCCAGCACTATGGAAAGGCACGTGTACCACAGGAATAATCCAGCCAGGATTTTTCCTTCTGCCTAACCCGAAGGGAGATGAACTGGGCATCCCTCTTTATGAGAGCCTCAAAACACGGCATGCTCGATCTCTTGATCACACTCTTAATATAGGAGGGACCCAGGTTTGGAAAGATGACAAATGGCCACCCCAGAGAATTATTAATACTTATGACCCAGTCACGTGCGCACAAGATGGGAGTTGGGGATACCGCATGCCTATATATATGCTAAATCGCATTATCAGGTTACAAGCTGTCTTAGAAGTTATAACTAATCAAACAGCCACGGCTTTTGAGCTTGCTGCTCAACAACAAGCCCAAATGTGCACCGCCATTTATCAGAACTGCTTAGCTTTAGACTACCTGCTAGCAGAAGGAGGAGGAGTATGTGGCAAATTTAATAGCTCTGACTGTTGTTTGCAAATAGATGATAGCAGTAAAGCTATAACCACAGGGCAAGGTGATGGTGCACCAATATTAGAAAGCTTGCCCATGTCCCAGTACAGAAATGGCACGGCATAAAAATTGGCAATTGGTTTGAAAACATGTTCCCGGGTCTGGGAGGATTTAAGTACATTATTGGATCTGTAAACCTCTTGTTGGGATCCTGTCTTATCTTCCCTTGCATAGCCCCAATAATTATGAACTCGAACTCTAAGTTTGTGGAAACAGTTGTTGAATGAAAAAGTGTGGGCCACAAAATTGAAGATGACGCTCTTTAACCCATGAAGGGTAGAGCATCAAAGGGAGAATGTGGCGGAGAGGGGCTAAAAACAGTTAAGATTGCTCCTTTTTAAAAATCAACCCGCAAGCTCCAAACCTGCTAGACATGGGACATGAGAAAACCAAGTAGCCACAAGCCACTTTCCTGGGATGTGAGAAAACCAAATAGCCCAAGCCACTTTCCTGTAAGTGCAAGATAGTAATAAATTCACAACCTTACCCACCTCCCCCCCACCCACATCCTCTCTTTGTGAAGTTATCGATTTACAATCCCTGCTTGTCATGTATATCCTAGAGACAATTTATTCTTTGAAAATCTGGTTTTGCCAGGCTCGGTGGCTCAGCCTGTAATACCGCGCCTTTGGGAGGCTGAGGTGAGTGGATTGCCTGAGCCCGCGGGTTCGAGACCCGCCTGGGCAGGCGAGACCTCATCTCTACAATAAATCAAAAAAATTAGCCGGGCGTGGTAGCGTGCGCCTGTAGTTCCAGCTACTTGAAAGGCTGAGGTAGAAGGATCGCCGGAGACCAGCAGGTCAAGGCCTCAGTGGCCGGGAGCGGCCACTGCACTCCAGTCTGGGCGACAGTGAGACTCCAACTCCAAAAAAAAAAAGGAAAAGAAAATCTGGTTTTGCTAAATATTACTTTGCAAATTCCAAAGAAAATTGTATAGCTATACAACCTGACCCCTTCCCTTACCTAAACTAACATTTAAAACCCCTCTCCTCTTTTTCCAGGTTGCTCAGCTTTGGAGCATTAACCCGCTGAGTTGCACTGGCACTAATAAAACACTACTGCCTAAGATAGCCTCAGTGTCACAGTCTCTCTGTTTTCCCACAACAAAAGCAACTTTGATGCGATCGCACAATTGAAAGGCTATGCCACACATAGCACTCTCACCTGTTCTGGAGGTTTGCCTTGAATTGTCTCTCTAGAGCACTTATATCCTTTCCCTATGGTACACAAGCTCTGGGTCTGGGGAATAACAGTGCAGAGATGTCTTTCTGCCTCCCAAGACCACACTTCTACCTGGAAGTTCCCCAGTAAATCACCGTCTACGGACAAACTGGATTTGCTTGCCTTGTTCCTTGGTTTTTCAGCTACTTCCATGTGTGGGGGGTTACTTTGCATATATGGCCCCTTCAAGGAGCAAGTCTAAATGGCTGCAGTCCCAGCCAACCACTTGGCCGTAATTTTGGGGAAGACCCACAACCCTCCCAGTTAAGCCACTCCCGAATTTCTGACCCACAGTGTAATAAACAGAATAAAGGCCCTCCCAAAGATACCCATGTCCTACTTTCTGGAACCTGTGAATATGTTACCTTCCATGGCAAAAGCAACCTTGCAGATGTGATTTAAAGTCTTTATTGATTGATTGATTGATTGATTGATTGGGGTCTCACTCTGTCACCCAGGTTGGAGTGCAGTGGCACGCTCACGGCCACAGCAGTTTCGGCCTGCTGGGCTCAAGCGATCCTTCTGCTTCAACCTTCCAAGCATCTGGAACGACAGGTATGTGCCACCACACCCAGCTAATTTTTTTGATTTATTGTAGAGTTGGTCTCAAACTCATAAGCTCAGGCAATCCTCTCGCCTCCGTCTCCCAAAGTGCTGGGATTGCAGGTGTGAGCCACCAAGCCTGGCTTTTAAAATCTGAAGATAGGAATATTATCCTGAATGATCTGGACGGGCCCCATGTAATCACAAGTGTCCTTAATAGACAAAAGAGACAGGCAAGAGTCAGAGAGGAGATGTGATGACATAACAGAGGTCAAAATGATGTGGCTATGAGACAAGGAACATGGACAACCTCTAGAAACCGGAAAAGGCAAGAAATGAATTCTCCCTTAAGACCCCCAGAAGGAAAATGCTCTGCCAACACATTGATTTTAGCCTGCAACACCCACTTTGAACTTCTAAGCTCCAGAACTATAAGACAATAGATTCGTTTTACTCCAGTAAATTTGTGGTAATTTGATACAGCAGTAATACCAAACCAATACAGTAACCATGAGAGATAAATAAATGATTCCTGTTGTTTTAAGCCTCAAAGTTTTGGGACAATTTGTTGTGCAGCAATCAATAACGAATGTACCATTATTCACAGTAATTATGAACAATAGGCCAAATCCTAAGAGAATTAACGTTAGCCTCTCTATCAGATCTGTCCAAATACATTTATTCATCGATTCCTCTGGATTCATTCTCCTCAAATGCACAACCTTAACATTCCAGAACAAAAATCATTGGTATCTTGACATCAGTCCTCCAGAGAAAAGAGGAAGCACTGAGGTTCAGGATCTGCCCTGGGTCACATTATCATGTAGTAGCCAATTCATTTCAGTCCCTCCCAAAGAATTGATTCTAGACTCCCAACTCCAAAATTCCCTTGAACCCTTCTTTGGTTCTCTCTGGGCAAAAGAGGTAGCAATTAGACACACTATCTGCAAGACATCACCAGTTTTGCAACTGACTTGGCCATGTTAGCATTCTGCCTTTTATTAGTCAGAAATACTTGGGTCATTTCCATATGTCATTGAACTATAATTGCCATTCTGTCACTAACAAACGAAACAAATATTTGACACATACTCGCTTTATATTTGTTTAAGAGTCAGGTTTTGAGTTGTCTTAAATTAATAAAAAAATTAATTGGCAAGAGAAGGAACTTCTCTGGTGAGGAGTTTGGAGGAATGCTACGGGGGAGCAGGCCCTGAGAGCTATAGCTGAGAAGCTGTTGCTGTTTTCAGTCCTTTATCTTCTTTGTCCTGAAGCTCTTCCTTCCCGGAAAACCACCTCTGACCACTCTCCACCACTCCTGGCGAAGGTTCTTTCCCTACACTTCTTACCCAGGAGCGCAGTCTGGTTCCTTCCTAGCAAGCTTCTCCTGAAAATTATCTGTCCGAGGTCATTGACAACCTCCAAACACGACAGACACCTTCCAGCCTTGAACTGAACTTCTCTTGGTAATAAAATGCTATAACTACCAGTATCTGATATTCATTGAGTACTGACATCCACTGAGTATTTTGAACATTTGTGGTTCATTGAGTATTCGATGTTCAGTGACTCATTGTTCACAGATATTCAATACTACTGATCACTTGCTCCTTCTTGCTTATGTAATTATCCTTCCTTAATGTCTCTCAAGTCGGCCAGGCATGGTGGCTCACACCTGTAATCCTAGCACTTTGGGAGGCCAAGGTGGGAAGGTCACTTGAGCTCAGGAGTTTGAGACCAGCTTAGGCAACATAGCGAGACCTTGTCACTACAAAAATATCAAAAAATTAGCCAGGCATGGTGGTGCACACCCATAGTCCCAGCCACTCAGGAGACTGAGGCAGAAGGATTACCTGAGTCCAAGAGGTCAAAGGTGTAGTGAGTCATGATCGTGCCACTACAGCCTGAGTAACAGAGTGAGAGTCCAACTGAAAAAAAACAACAACAACAACTCAAGTCCACTGTCTCTTGATCCCCAATGCCAAGGCTCAGCTGGAACTGCTCTCCCTCCAGAACATTCTGGAATATTATTTCTATAACAAATTTGACAGAGGCACTTCTCTGATTAAAAACCATCTCTGGTGGCTCCATACAGTCTGTTAATCTGTAACCTAGCATATACTCTTCCATGTAAATATTTATCCATAAAATAACTTTTTTTTAATTCGGAGTCTCACTCTGTCACCCAGGCTGGGTGCTGGGATTACACGCTCACGGTCACCGCTGCCTTGACCTGCTGGGCTCAGGCCATCCTTTGGACTCAGCCTTTTAAGTAGCTGGAACTACAGGCACGCAGCTAGTTTTTGATTTATTGTAGAGACGTGGTCTCGCCCAGTTGACTAAGCTGGCCTCGAACCCCTGAGCTCAGGCAATCCTTTCACCTCACCTCCCAAAGTGCTGGGATTACAGGCATGAACCACTGCCTGGCCATAAATTATATCTATGTACCTCTGTACTAGCATATTATTTACATTATATCAGATACAGAAAAAAATAAATAGAAGCTCTAATACTTTTTGAAAGAACGGACTGAGAGCATAAAAATACATTTTTAAAATCTTGTTCCTAAACCTTAATACAATGATGAAAAAGTAGAAGCTATGTTTTGGAGAAATGCATACTTTAAGTAAAGATTAATCATGCCAACTTTGTCTTTTCAGAAACATAGTCTTCCTGGTGCTAGGTATCAGAGGTATCTCATAGCGGCAATCAAACTTACCTAGGGTAAAGGGAGTTTACAAGGCTAAAGACATCATGCATTGGGTAAGGATTGTAGAAGTCACAAAACTGGCTGGGCTCAGTGGCTCAGCCTGTAATCCCAGCACTTTGGGAAGCCAAGGCGAGTGGATTGCCTGAGCCCGCAGGTTCAAGACCCACCCAGGCAACTTGGTGAGACCTCATCTCTACAATAAATCAAAAAATTAAAATAAAAATTAGCCGGGCATGGTAGTGCGCGCCTGTAGTTCTGGCTACTTGGAAGGCTAAGGCGGAAGGATTGTGCCACTGTACTCCAGTCTGGGCGACAGAGTGAGATTCCAACTCAAAAAAAAAAGTCACAAAACTTGTAATTACAAAAGTTATACAGATCACAGGACTTGTGATCCCTCAGAGGGGGAGTAGTGGGGATTTGATCTTCCAGTAAATTTGGCACTGTCTGTGGGGAAGCCAAGGATTCTCCAAAGCTACCCACTGGGAATTCATAGGAGATAAGGGGAAGCGCACCCCCCATTGGTTATAAGGAATGTCATTCAGGAAGGTGCAGGTACACTGGAATCCTTGTCATGCCCTTCTCTAGGGGCTATGATAATATGGACAGACATTAATGAGTCTCTGTGTCACAGGGTCTCCAAGACATTCACAGGTGGTCGATAAGGAATTCATGGCAATCACATCTACCTGATTGCAACATCTCCAAGGGAAAGGATTTAAGCTGGGGCTCGAGGGGGGTATAGGCCCGCACTCATCTAGAGTGTAGGCCCACTTCCTGTCTGTGGAGAGTGAACTTTTCTTAAATAAATCTTTTCTTCTTTCACCTCTGTGTGTGTTGCAATTCTTTGCATTACTCGGATCTCTGGGTTACCAGAGCACATCTCCGGCACACCGGCTCTGGCAGTGCTGCACCCCTCTCCAGCCATCTACCCTCACCCTATCTGTTACCTAACACTCTTACCCTGTACCACAGTGGAGGTTGTATGCACTCACATGGAGACCACAGACCCACAGCAGTAAGTCCAAGTGCATATGCCTGACTTTTCAGACTTCTTATGATCTGATCACTGCCTACTTCTTCTGTCTTTTTTTCCCTTCACTTCTTCCTTTGTTTCCAGTGCTGTGGTTCAAATAGAAGGATTTGAACTTGAAGGTCCCCAAATTTAGCTTTCAATTTGCTGCTCTGTTTTTTGGAATGTTCTTCCTGCCCTTGGCTCCCCAAGCCCCAAGTCTCTCCACCTTACTTATTCCTAAAAGCCTTCCTGAAGCATTCCCTCTTCTGGAAGTCACTGAAGGAAACCAAACTATTTCACCCCAAAACATACTTCTTTGACATATTTCAAGATAGCTATTCAGAAAGACCAAAAATACTAGAATAGCTGAAAAACTGTCTTTTGTTGGGGAGATTTACATCTTTAGAGAAAATCTACCTCGATGCAGGCTTTCTCCAAGGCTCTCCCTTATCCCAATCTAGGAAAGATTAACTGAGAGTCTGACACCTTTAAAGGTTGGGGTGGGGGGAGAATGACATCTATTCTCTCTGAGGTTTCATCTACATAACAAGATAACCTTTGATAGCCAGGCCTCCGTGCCCCCATTCATAACCTGTTTTGCCACAATCCAAGCCCCTATTTTTTCTGTACTCTTAAGATACATAAAAGCAGCAACCATCTTCCCTTTCTTTTGAGGTCTTACATTGTGTAAGACTCCTGAATATGTGAATAAATGTATATGCCTTTTCTCCTGTTAATGTTCAGTGCGTCTTCAGAGGGTGAAAGGGAAACTTCCTCTCTGCCCTACATCACTGTTGGTTACTTCCGCCTCCGTGCCCTGTTCACACCTCATATACATCTTTTTCTTCTCGGTGTTATGCAGTGTGTACTTACCTACCTCTTTCATGAGGCTCTGAGTTCTCTGTGGATAGGACTGGCTTATTGATCTTGTGTCATAATGACATCCATAGTGCCCAATAAACAGCAGCAGCTATATAATAATAGCTAATACATTTATAGTATTAATATATGCCAGGCACTGCTCCTCCCCAAAAAAGAGTTTCACACATATTCACTTATAAATATGTACCTATGAGTTAGATACAATTATCCCCATTTTGCAAGCAAGGTCACCCAGGGACAGAGAGGTAGAGTGACTTCTCAAGTTCACCTATGTAATACACGAGGTTCAAGAAATTTTGAACGAATTTGAACTCCAGACATTCTCTCACACCTGTAATGAGAGAACTCTAGTCATCCAGGCAGAGATGGATGAGGAAATCCTCAGACTGAGGAAGAGGGACATGGTATGGGCCCTGGCACCTCCTGCCAGCGGGGCTAAGGCACCCCAGCCTGAGCCTGTGCTGCCCCCTGCAGGCCAGCTCTGCTCTCTGAAGACTTCCTTTCTATTCCAGAGCCCCTTCATGGGAACTAACCCAGCCAGGAGTCCCCTCTGCCTCCAGAGCTGGAATCTGGGGTCTGACTGCAAGCACAGGACGTTCTGGGTGGGGAAAAGAGCCAGAAGACCACACGGGGAACAAGCAAGGGTTTTCACTTGATCCACATACCTACAGCACAGTCTCTCTCATAGGGAAGGCTGAATGAAACCACACAAAGAACCAAATGGGGAAAGTAAACTCTGTGCCCTTAAATGCCGTTGTGTGAACCCCAAACCAATAGAAATTTTTGTTCAAAGAAAAATTTAGGCGAGTATTTGGATTTTTCTTAATATTAGGCTCTGCTTGAGAATGGAAAATTGAATGCTAAGTTACATTAACACACTTGTTCCTAAATAGGGTGTCTCATGGAACAATTCAAAAATACAGATGCCCAGGCTTTTTTCCAAGTCTGCTAAATAAGAACCACCAATAGATATTACTTCTCCTCTGGACTAGTCCTAAACTCAAACTTTCCAGAACCCCAAAGCTCTAAAACCATTAACATTCCACTTTTTCAGGTGAAGCAAAGCCAATGCCTTTCCATGTGTGCTTCACTGGGAAACTGCTTTGTCTAGACACACCCCTCCAGGTTGTCTGATTCTAGTCTTTCATTATCTTTGAGCTGTTTACAACTATGTGAGTTGTAGGTAATTGATAGCAATGCAAAAAAATTATTTCCTATGCTCATGCATTGTATGTCCTGTCTAGTAGAAGTTCAATTGACTTTTCTTTCCCTCTGAAAAAAATCAGTTTCGCTTCCATTTGTATATTCATTTGATTATTCCTGATCTGTGAATGGGTCTGTTCTTCAGATTCCTTTTTTTTTTTTAAGAGACTGACTAAAAAAAAAAAACAGGATGGAGACATGGACTCCCCTTCTTGATGGGCAGCAAGGTTCTGGAAGAGCACAGGGGACAGGAAATATTGTTGCCACCTTTTTCAAAAAGCAGTCTGCCACAGAGGGTTTGTGACAAGGTTAAGACATAACCTGGACCTTTAAAAGACTTTCTTCCAAACTTCGCAGCAACTTGGATGGAGAAAGAGAGGGACAGTGGTCAGAGGGCCTCTCTGACATGGTGACCTTTGGCAGAGCTCTCTGAATGAAACAAGAAGGAGGTCTGTTGCAGGTAAAGAGAATGGCCACTACAAAGGCCCTGAGATGGGAACCTGCTCTTCTCATCTTCTGAGCAGGAAGGAAATAAGTCTGGGAGGCTGTTACCCAGTGTATTCACATCCACGTCAGCTGCTTGTCCCACATGAGGCCCAGAAACAAGGTGGGTCCCTGTGGTACTGCACTTGCAGGCTGGAATGCAGTGGCATAGTCCCAGAGCACCATAGCCGCAACCTCCTGGCTCAAGCGATCCTTTTACCTCAGCCTACCAAGTAGCTGGAACTACAGGCGTATGCCACCATGCCCACTAATTTTTTTTTTTGGTTTTTTTTTTTTTGTGGAGATGAAGTTTCATTATATCGCCCAGGCTGATCTCAAACTTCTGGGCTCCAGTGATCCTCCCACCTCAGCCTCCCAAAGTACTGGGACAGACATGAACCACTATGCCTGGTCACAGTTTACTTTAAATGTGTATGTTTTGTAGTCTTTTAAGTTATGATTCCTTAGGCATTTTGAGACTTGTGAGCAAACTTTTCGGCAAGTAGGGGAAAAATGTTTTCAGATAAAGTGGTTAAAAATGTTTTCCCAAATGTTTAAAATAGACAAAACATAATAAGTTTTAAAATTATACCTTTCAAAAGTTCTACAAATGGGCATGTATTATTTTTTATCATCAAGAAAAAATTATTAAAATAGGTAAAGCACAAGCCCAAAAGTTTGATAATACATACTGTTGGTAAAGTTATGAGCTGGGGGTGGTGACTCAAGCCTATAATTCCAGCACTTTGGGAGGCCAAGGCGAAAGGATTGCCTGAGCTCACAGGTTCAAGACCAACCTGGGGAACATGGTGAGACCTCGTCTCTACAATAAATAAAAAAATTAGCTAGGCATGGTAGCGCGCACATGTAATTCCAGCTACTTGGAAGGCTGAGGCAGAAGGATCGCTGGAGCCCAGCAGGTCGAGGCTGCAGTGGCCGGGAGCATGCCACTGCACTCCAGCCTGGGCAACAGAGTGAGACTCCAACTCAAAAAAAAAAAGTTATGGAGAAATAGGCACTCCCAAATAACTAATGAGAATACAAATCCATATAATACCTGCAGAGGACATTTGGCAATCTGTGTCAAAATTATAAATATATATACCTTTGACCTAGATATTAAACTTTTGGAGCTTTACCCTACAGATGTATATGCAAGCATGCAAAATAACATAAGTAAAAGATCATTCATACATCTTACTTGTAGCAGCAAAAGATTAGAAATAATCTAAATGTCTATCAGGAGAGAATTAATAGATGAATTATGATACATTCATGCAACAGAACACTATACAGTTTGAAAAAGAAAAGGACAGGGCCTTCTTCACTTTCCAATATGGAAAGATTTCTAAGAAAATTACATGAAAAAAGCAAAGTACAGAACAGAGAATACTGTGCTAGGTTTTATGTGAATTGGTAAGGAAGGTATACAGATTTGTTCTGCTTATATTTATATGAAGCAAACCCTAGAGCAATTCACAAGATAGTTATTACAATGATCATCTGTTGAAGGGGCTCTGGATCCCCTTTATCTGCTGACACACCCATCCTCCAGTCACAATGATGTTAACTGACAGCAAATTACAGCTATTTCTTCTCTGGAAAATTGTCTTCCACCCCACAGAGAGCCACCATACTTGGAAAGGCTGTATGATGATCTGAATGTTAGTGTTCCCCCAAATGTATATGTTGAAACCTAATACACAATATTAACAGGTGGGTCCTTTGGGAAAGTGGTTAAGTTATGAGGGCTCTGGCCTCATGAATGAAATTAGTGCCCTTATAAAGGGAGGTTAAAGGGAGCTTCCTTGCTCCCTCCCCCATGTGGGAACACATGGAAGGTGTCATCGATGAGGCACAGGACCTTATCAGGTACCAAATATGCTGGTATCTTGATCTTGGACTTCCCAGTCTCCAAAACTGTAAGGAATAAATTTCTGTTTTTTAAGTAAATCACTCAATCTATTTTGTTATAGCAGCCTAAATGGACTGAAACAAAAAACTGTGTAAGAAGTGGGTTTCAGGTCAGGTGCGGTGGCTCACACCTGTAATCCCAACACTTTGAGAGGACAAGGTGAGATGATTTCCTGAGCCCAGGGGTTCGAGGTCAGCCTGGGAAACTTGGCAAGAACTCATATCTACAATAAATAAAAAAATTAGCCAGGCATGGTGGCACACGCCTGTGGTTCCAACTATTTGGAAGGCTGAGGCAGAAGGATTCCCTGAGCCCAGCAAGTTGAGGCTGCAGTGGCCTTGACAGTGTCCCTACACTCCAGCCTGGGTGACAAAGTGAGACTCCAATTAAAAAAAAAAAAAGAAGTGGGTTTCTGCTGTAATAAATACCTAAAAATGTGGAAGCCGTTTTGGAACTGGGTAATGGGCAGAGGGTGGAAGAGTTTGAAGGAGCAGATTAGAAAAAGCCTAGATTGCCATAAATGTATTGTAAATGGCAATTCTGGTGAGGGCTCAGAAAAGGAGGAGAGCTGTAGAGAAAACTTCAGTCTTCTTGAAGATTACCCAAGCGGTCATGATCAGAATGTTGATAGAAATATGGATAGTACAGATCATTCTGGTGAGGTTCAAACCGAAATGAGGAATATGTTACGGGAAACTGAAGGAAAGAACATCATTGTTATAAAATGGCAGATAACTTGGCTGAATTGTGCTCATCACAGAGTATTTTTTGAAGGTAGAACTTACAAACAATGATATTTGGCAGAAGAAATATCAAAGGACATCCTCAGAAAGATTCAGGTCCAGGCAGAGAACTGCCACAAGGGATGGGCTACCACAGAAAGCCCTGACTAGAGCACCATCCAGCAGAGCCGTGAGGGTGGGGCCACCCCAAAATCCCAGAAGGATTGAGCCACCAGCCTGCAGCTTCAGCCTGGAAGAGCTGCAGACTCATGATGTAAATGAAGGGTTGAGGGCACAGCATGGCATCTCTTACCGACTTGTAGTAAAAGTTGAGAAAAGAGAAATGAATTAAAGATGAAATGTATAAATAAAAGAAAGGCAGAACTTAAAGACTTGGAAAATTCTCAGCCTAGCCATATAGTAAATAATAAAAAAAGCATGTCCAGGAAAGAAGATCAAGGATTTGTCCAGGCAACCTTTGATAAGGAGATTAGTATAGACAGGTGCAGCCAGATGTTATTCATCAAGATAACAGAAGAATGAATCCAAAGGCATTTTGCCAAGGCAGGGGGACAGAATAATGTCAAAAAGGGTCTTCAGGACCTCAATGCTTGCTATCCCGCACTGCCTCAAGTGTCTGCTCCTTGAATTCTGACACAATACTTCTTAGCTGCAACATGTCTGGCTCAAGCAGGGCCAGGTGGGAATCAGGCCACTCCTCTGGAGGGCAGAGGCAATAAACCTGGGTGGTGTTCCTGTAGTGTCATTCCCAAGGGTGTACAAAGTGCAAAAGCTGAGGAGGCTTGGCTACCTCCACCCAGATTTCAAAGGATGTCCTCAGAGAGACTCAGATCCAGGCAGAGAACAGTCACAAAGGATGGGCTACCACAGAGAGCCCCCACTAGAGCACTGTCCAGCAAAGCCATGAGGATGGTGCCACCCCTGAAATCCCAGAATGATGGAGCCACCAGCATGCAGCTTCAGCTTGGCAGAGCTGCAGGCTTATGACCTCAATGTGTCAGAGCTGCTGTATCCCTGGGGGATCCCTGTATCATGTAGGCCCAACCTGTGCCCCAGTGTCCACAATACAGCACTTCAGGTCAAAGAAGACTATTCTAAAGCTTTAGGATTGAACGTTTGCCCTGTTGGATTTAAGATTTGGTCAGGGACCATTTATACCTTTTTTCTCTCCTATTTCTATTTTTTGGAATGAAAATGTCTTTCCTATGATAGTCTCAGTATCGTATTTTGGAAGCACATAGTTTGTTTGATATCAGAGGTGCACAGAGGGCGAGGAATTTGCCTCAGATTGAATCATATGTTTGAGTCTTCCCCATATCTGATTTAGATGAGATTTTGGAATTTAGACTTTTGAATTAGTGCTGGAACAAGTCCCCAAGATTTTGGAGACTACTGGAATGGGATAAATGTATTTTGCATGTGAGAAGGGCATAAATTTGGGGGGACAAGGGGAATGGTGTGGTCTGAATATTGGTGTTTCTTCAAATTTATATGTTAGAACCTAATACCCAATGTGATAGTATTAAGAGACGGGGCATTTGATGAAGTGATTAGATCAAAAGGCTTTCACCCTCTTGAATGGATTCAGTGTCCTTATAAAAAAGGTTAAAGGGCACTGCTTTGTCATCATGTCAGGACACAGAGAAAGTATCCTCTGTGAGGAACAGGCCCTTTACCAGACACAAAATCTACCGGCACCTTGAACTTCCCAGGCTCCAGAACCATGAGAAATGAATTTCTGTTGTTTATAAAGTACCTAGTCTGAGGTATTTTATAATAGAAGCCTTAAAAAACCGAAATAGGCTACATTTCCAACCTCCACCAAGGGCAGACCTCAGCTCATGACTGGCTGACATAATATAAAAACACCAAATTCCCTCTTGCCTCAGTGTGGCCCAATTCAGCGGTACAATTTTTGTTCTGGGGTTTCTCCATGAGAGTAGGTTCACAGAATTGAAAAGACTGGAGATTTGACTCAGGAGCTCCTGGTGTCATTCACTGTGTGCTGGCTCCTATCTCAGAGTGGATCTGAGTAATGTCAAAGAATGGGGGTGAGTGGAATGAAGGCAGTGGTGTGTAGGAGTCAGCTTACGACAGCTAATGAGAATCAACTGTCTGATTTTTAGGACTTTTGTGAGCTGGCTGCTAAATCATTGGACACTCAAATTAGACACAAGCAGAGCATTTAAACCAAGGAAACAAGGCCTATTGAGTTTAAGATACAAAATCTGAATGATAATGGCTTCTGACTGTCCCCCAATACCCATTTTTCCCTGCCTTAGTCCAGTTGGGCTGCTATAACAAAAGACTTTAGATTGCATAATTTACAATCAACAGACATTTATTTCTGACAGTTCTGGAAGCTAGGAATTCCAAGATCAAGGCACTAGCAGATTCAGTGTCTGCTAATGATGCTGCATTCTCTCATGACAGAAGGGACAGACATCATGGCAGAAGGAATAATAGCTTCTTTTGAACTTTTTTTTAGTCAGAGTCTCATTCTGTCACCCAGGCTAGAGCGCAGTGGTATGCTCGTGGCCACCGCAGCCTCAATCTGCTGAGTTCAGACGGTCCTTCCGTCTCAGCCTTCCAAGAACCTGGAACTACAGGCGTGTGCCACCAAGCCCAGCTAATTTTTCTTGATTTATTGTAGAGCCAAGGTCTCGCCAAGTTGCCCAGACTGAGCTTGAACCCCTTGGCTCAGGCAATCCTCCCGGTTCAGCCTCCCAAAGTGCTGGGATTACAGGTGTGAGCCACTGCGCCTGGTTTCAAAATTTTTTTACAAGAGTACTAATCCACTGGACACGGTGGCTCATACCTATGATCCCAGCACTTTGGGAGGCCGAGGTGAGTGGACTGCCTGAGCCCACAGTTTCGAGACCAGCCTAGGCAACTTGGCAAGGCTTCATCTCTACAATAAATCAAAAAATGAGCTGGGTGTGGTAGCACACACTTGTGGTTCCAGCTACTTGGAAGGCTGAGACGGAAGGATCGCCTGAGCCCAGCAGGTCAAGGTTGCGGTGGGCTTGAGCATGCCACTGCACTCTGGCCTGGGCAACAGAATGAGACTCCAACTCAAAAATAAAGAAACAAACAAATAAATAAAAGAGCACTAATCCCACTGATGGGGGTTCTGCTCTCATGATTTCATCACCTCCTAAAGGCCACACCTGTTAATACTATCACACTGACAACTAAGTTTCAACATATCCATTTGGGGGGAACACATTCAGTATCCTCCTCACTCTCATAGCATTAAAACATTCATTTTTTAGCTGGTACAAGGGTACACTTCCCAGCTTCCTCCACAATTATACATGGTCACATGACTGTCTAAACCAACAAGAATTGAGCAGAGGTAATTCTGCAACTTTCAGGTTTCACTCTTAAAGGAGGAAGGAGAGTCCCTCTTGGTCCCTTTTCTTTCTTCTTCCTTGTAGACTAGAACGTAGACTTCCTTGTAGAACTGGACCATACAGATGAGGGCAACATGTGAAGGGTGGCAGAACAAGCTAGAAGGGGTATGAACCTCTGACAATGTCACAGAGCAGAGCCACAAGATCAGTCACTTACAAGAGAGAAATAACTATCTTGCTGAGGTACTGTTATGTTGGGTTTCTAGTCCATGCAGCCAAACTTATAACCTAACTATGACAAGCCACCAAGGAACAGAGAATCATTCTGAATATGGAAGCCAGCAGAACACTCCTATGTAGGACTCAGAGTGAACATTCTTCACTTGAGAGAACATCAAGGAGAGTGGGAATTTCAGAGGAGAGGCAGTTAGGCCAGGGGGCAAAGTAGGTTAAGGGTCAAAATGAAATTACAAAAATGGATCGGCATTCAGTATAACTCTTCTGCTGTCAAAAGAACACAGGAGGCAGCTTGAAGAGACTCCCACTAGCCAAATTTGGGCAATTTTTAAGTATCAGACAAACAAACAACATTAATGAATTACAACACATTCTTAGGGAAAAAATGATGAATCTACAGAGATCATATAACAGTTGCTCCTATTTTTTTTTTCTTAGAGTCTCACTCTGTCACCCAAACTGGAGTGCAGTGGCACCCTCACAGCCACCACAACCTTGACCTGCCGGGCTCAGGCAGTTCTTCCACCTCAGCCTCCCAAGTAGTTTGTGCCATCACACCTGACTTTTTTTTTTTTAATTGTAGAGATAAGGTCTCACCAAGTTGCCCAGTGGGTTTGAACAATAAATTTTAAAAATTCCCATGGGTTTAGGCAGTCCTCTCACCTCTGCCTCCCAAAGTGCTAGGATTCCAGGTGTGAGCCACTGTGCCTGGCTAGTTGCCCCTATATTTAATGTCTAATTGCTGACAGCTTTTTTTTTCTTTTTTTTTTTTTTTTTGAGTTGGAGTCTCATTCCAGTGCCCAGACTGGAGTGTAGTGGCTTGTTCGTGGCCAATCAGTATCAACCTGCTGAGCTTAGGTGATCCTTCTGCCTCTGCCTTCCAAGTAGCTGGAACTACAGATGTGCGCTACCACACTCAGTGAATTTTTTAAATTTATGGTAGAGATGAGGTCTTGCCAAGTTGCCCAGACTGGTCTCAACTCGTGGGCTCAGGCAATCCCCTCACCTCAGTCTCCCAAAGTGCTGGGATTACCGGTTTGAGCCACTGCACCCTTTGGCACTGACGGAAAGTTCACATCATGCAAGTCCCAGTCCACACCTAAGAACCCTCACTCCAATGCTACTCTCTAACCACAATAAAACCCCAAAGCCACTTACCACTCCCTGTTTTCTCAAGCCATTTTCAGATATACTTGGGAGGCAGCCCTGCTCTCCTGAGTAATAAACATTTTCATGCCTTCGTGGTATGTTTTTGGTATCAATCTCAGTATCAGAATTAAATTTTGGATGGGGTATTCAAACTGCTTCTGTGAGGTGATCATAATAGACAGGAGGGAAAACTCTACTTTATAGAAGAACATCAATACATTAATAAATATAGAAGTACTGATGGTATTAGAAATCATCACTTTGCAACCACCTTTGGAATAATTGATTCAGGCAAGAAAGGTTGTGGGGAAACATAGCCTCAAATTTATTAAACACAAAAGGGAAAATGGAACTTTTTAAGTGAAGAATATGGCAGACACCACCTTGCCCAAGTGTTCAAATTTAATATCACCAATAATGAGAAAAACTGATACCTTGTGCCTCCCGATAGAATGTATCAAGAAGAAAACATCTATTTTAATCTGCCTGCCAAAAGTATTGAACCTGAATTTAATCATAAGGCAACAATTAGACAAACTCAAGTTGAAGATTAGTCTGAAAAAATAATTGAACTAGACTCTCCTAAACTGTCAGTGCTGTGAAAGAAAACAAAAATGTTGAGAAACTGTTACAGACTGAAGGAGACTTACGGGAGACTAAAGAGACATGATGATGATATTACTCATATGCTATGAATAATCCTTGATTGAATACTTAAGTCTAAAGGGGGGAAGTAGATATAAAATATATTGAAATAAGAAAAATTTGGATACAGAGTGTATATTTAATAATATTATACCAGTGCTAAACTTCTGAATCATCATCATTGTAATATGGCTATGTAGGAGAACCTTGTTCTTTGGCGATACATGTTGAAATATTTAGGGGTACAGTCTGGTGTCTGGAATTTAACACTTAAATGTTTCATTTTTTCATTTTTTGTTTTGTTTTGTTTTTTTGAGTTGAAGTCTCACTCTGTCGCCCAGACTGGAGTGCAGTGGCCGCTCCCAGCCACCGCAGCCCCGACCTGCTA
>NW_007256216.1:234990-242541 GCF_000164805.1 Carlito syrichta | reverse complement strand
CCCCCCCCCCCCTGGCCCCCGAGCCGCGCCCGCGGCGCCCCCTGCCGGCGCACTCGCTCAGGTGAGCGCTCTCGGGTTGGCCGCGGGGCTAGCGCGCGTGCGCACAGGTGAGCCTCCCGCCCTCCCGCCCCGCCCCCGGCTTGGCCACCTGCCCGGGACACTTGCGGTTGGTTGTTGCCCTCGGGTCGCTCCCGGGCGGGGACACGGAACCGGGCCATGGAAGCTACATCGGGGGCTCGCGAGCCCCGAGCCCGGCCGAGAGAACGCGACCCGGAGCGGCGCCCCCACGCGGACCGAGACCGCCGCCCCGAGCGACAGCGGCACAGACCCGGGCACCCGCGCAAGGAGAGAGGCGGGGACGGGCGGAGGGACGGGAACCGGCGAGGGGACCGGGACCGGGAGAGGGACCGAGACCTACGCCGGGACAGACACAGGGACGAAGCCCATCGCGCAGGTGAACACTCCCGCCAGAGCCGGACGCGGGACAGACCCCGGGGGCCGAGCTGGGACGCAGCCCCGCCCCCCTGGCCCGCGCCTTGGGAAACCCCGGAGCCGCCGCCCCAGAGGAAGGAGGGCTTTGGGCGCCGCGGACCGGAAAGGTGAGGCGGGGCGGGGGGCCCTGCGACCTTGGCCCGGGGGGGCCTGGGGCGAAGGCCCGCCAGCGCAGCTCTGGCGCCTCCGGCTACTCGTCCGAGGAAGAAATGCCATTTCTTTTGCGCTCTCAGAGGTGACCTGGCAGGGAAGGAAAACTTTCTACGGTGCCCCCATCTCGAGACTCGAACCCGATTAACAAAGAGAAAACCACCCCTGTTAGCAGTGGCAGGGCCGAGAGACCAGGCGAAGAGGAAGACAGGTCCCCAGGACTAGAAAAATGAGGAAGATTAGGTAGGTGGGGTTAACCCGAGGCCCCTCCCTGGCCGTCCCGGTGGTCACAGGATTGCCCCTTGGGGCTTCAGACTCTTATCCTGTGTTCCCAAATCAGCCCTCCCCGACTTCAGAGTCCCCTTCCCTGGTGGCTGGGGCCTAATGAGGTCAACAGAATGAAGAATTAAGCGTTTGATGTGTTCCTCTCCCAAGGGTATATGTATTTCCAAAACAGACGTAGGAGAAGTGTAGTCGAACAGTGTAGGAGAAGCTACAATTTGTTTGTTTATCGGAGTCTCACTCTGTCGCCCAGACTGGAGTGCAGTGGCACACTCCCAGCCCCTGCAGCCTGGCTGCTGGGCTCAGGTGATCCTTCTACTTCAGCCTTCCAAGTAGCTGGAACTGCAGGTGTGTGCCACCATGCCAGGACAATTTTTTGATTTATTGTATGAGGGCTTGCCAAGTTGCCCAGGCTGGTCTCGAACCCATGGGCTCAGGCAATCCTCTCGGCTCCACCTCCCAAAGTGCTGGGATTACAGATGTGAGCCATCAGATCTGGCTAGAAGTTACACTTTTAACCCAAGAATTAAACCTACCTAAAATTCCCCACTGAAGGGTGTAGGTTTGCTTCCCTGTTGTCAGCGAGATCTTTCCAGGCAGCCTTATTCAAATCCCATGATTGTTCGACACCCCACCCTCCTGAGTGAACAAACTTTGCCTTGTAGATCACAGAGAATTCCCATAAGCCCTTATGAAGAGAAAGCCTCAGGATGTTCTGGAAGACTGGGGGGGGGGGGCAGAAAAGACAAGAGGGGACCTGGTCCCCATACCCCCTCCTGGGGAGCCGGTGTTTTATCCATCTACTGAATGGGCAGATGATGTGTGCAGCACCAGGGATATTTTGCCTCTGCCGGCTCCCACAAGGGGACATACAGGTCCTGGGGTGATGACTGCTTCTGGTGTTTGACACCTAGCCTCTAAAGAGGAGTCAGGATCCCCTCTGCTGTGGGACTTGGAGCTGAGGCCCATCTCTATCTCTGTTGTGTCCACACAGCGGGAAAGTAACTCTCCTGAGTTTATGTTACATTATCTAAAACCAACAAGCATGACAAAGAGTGCGTCCAGATATAGTCATAGGCACTGGCTACGGTTTCCCTGGCTAAAGCCACACTGCATGCAACTACACAACCTGGGAAGCATGTTTAGGTTTCCTTATAAACCAATGTCCCAGTGCCCCTCACTCTGAGGTGAGTGAAGGGATTATTTTTGCTTTTTACTTCTTTTCTTCACAGCCCGTTGGTCATTTAAAACCAAAGAGCAATTTATTTCTGTCTTTCCTTCACTTAACAAGCATTTATTTCATGGACAGGATGCAGGGGCAGCTGCTACAGAAATCCAATCCATCTGGTGTTGGAGACAGACAGGTAAATGGACCAGTTGCAGCCCAGTGTGAAACGACCCTTGCAGGAGAGACAGACTCCTTGGTGAGAACAGAGGCTGGTCTCTGACGAGGCCTGGAACATTTTTCCAGAGGACATAAACTCAACGCTGAGCTCTGGAGAAAGAACAAAAAGGAGAAAGAGGGGAGAAAGAGGAAAGGTGGCCAGGCACAATGGCTCACGCCTATAATTCCAGCACATTGGGAGGCCGAGGTGAGATGATTGCCTCAGCCCACGGGTTCAAGTCCAGGCTGGTCAACTTGGCGAGACCTCGTCTCTACAATAAATCAAAAAATTAGCTGAGCATGGTGGTGCACGCCTGTAGTTCCAGCTACTTGGAAGGCTGAGGCAGAAGGATCACCTGAGGCTGTGGTGGCATGAGCATGCCACTGCACTCCAGCCTGGGTGACAGAGTGAGACTCCAACTCAAAAAGAGAGGCGGGGGGAGAAAGAGGAAAGGTGTTCCAAGCAGAGAATAACTTCTGCCATGATTTGGAGGCATGGGAGAGTAGTCATCTTTTGTGGGAGAGGGTACATTTTACTACAGCTGAGTCTGAGCGTGAGGTTTTGAATTTAGCAAGATGAGCAGGGGTCTTCTGTGTGTTTAAGAAGTTTTAGGATTTCAAACCTGAGAGAGACATGATGTTCTAGAAAGATCCCTGGAGCCCAGTGAGTAGAATGTTGCCCCTCATCGAATCTTGGAAAGCCCAGGATGTGCTGCAAAAGTGGGGGAAGACGGAACAGAAAATGCTAGGGCTGGCAGAGGAAGAAATATGATGATATCAAAAACTATCTGCAAGCTGGGTGCAGTGGCTCACACCTGTAATCCCAGCACTTTGGGAGGTGGAGGCGAGAGGATTGCCCAGGGGTTCAAGACCAGTCTGGGCAACATGGCAAGACCTTGTCTCTACAGTCAATCAATCGATCAATCATTAGCTGGACATGGCGCATGCCTGTAGTTTCAGTTACTTTGAAGGCTGAGGCAGAAGCGTTGCCTGAGCCCAGCAGGTCAAAGCTGTGGTGGCCATGAGCGTGCCACTGCACTGCAGCCTGGGCAACAGAGTGAGACTCTGACTCGAAAAACAAAAAAGCTGTCTGTAGCATCCGTACCCCTGGAGAATTATTGCTGACCCAGTGCATTCCCAAGTAACAAGAGAAGAAAGAGAATGCCAACCTGGGCATCAGAGTCATGTGAATGCAAACTAGTTTTGAAAAGACCTGATCCATGCTCAACTGAGAACTTAAGCTCACCAAGAAGGCGACTCACAACTACCCGGTTAAGCAGCTCCCGCAGGCAGACAAACCAGCATCAAAGATGGTGCTCACACATCCAGGGTTACAGGATCTGTCACGTGACTAGTTAGCGGAGTTGGGCTAAGTGTCTGGATGTCCTGTGGGTCTGCTAAAACAGAATTCTCTGGAATGTGAAATACTGATGTGAAGCTTGTTTCTCTAGTGCTGGGGCCCAGAATGAGGAGTCAGGCATTCTAATCCTGAACAAGCTATTGAATTGGAGGTCCCCTAATGGTTGTGTATGCTTTTTGGTTATAGTGAACCCCCTTCAGGGAGGTATCTGCCCTCAAACCCCAGGACCGAGCGAGAGGAAGTGGAATATTACCAATCAGAGGCGGAAGGACTCCTGGAATGCCATAAATGCAGATATTTGTGCACTGCCAGAGGTGAGCCATTTTGGAGGCTGTTTGACCATTTACTGCTGCTGGTGGTTCTAGAAGAGGTGGTGAAGCAAAAATTCAGCAGACTTCCTGTGGGTTCCTAGCATTTTCATTTTCATGCCTGCATAGGGTTTTTTTCTTAAGTAGGAATGTCTGAAAAGTTCTGCTAGATTTCCCATGCTTCTCCTCAAACATGCCCCTGGGGGTGGAGAGGCAATCATGTTTTGCAGCTTTTAGACTGGGTGGGAACTGGGTGGCCTGCAGGTGGAGCTGGTTATGAGCTGCCAGCTGTCAGAGGGGGAGTCTCTGGCAAGGTATCTGAGTTAGCAAAGAAAGAAATCACCTGGAGTGGGAGCCAGGTTGCAGCTCAAGCCATGTGAACAGGAACAATTTCCTTGGAGATCTGATATCCAAACACTCCATCAATGTTTTTTAAACTTTAAAATGGCTTTTAAGGCCAGGCATGATGGCTCATGCCTGTAATCTCAGGGCTCTGAGAGGCTGAGGCAGGAGGATTGCTTGAGTCCAGGAGTTCAAGACCAACCTAGGCAACATAGTGAGACACCATCTCTACAAAAAAAAAATTTTTTTAATTATCATGGTAGCACATGCCTGTTAGTCCCAGCTACTCAGGAGGCTGAGGTGGAAGGATCGCTTGAGCCCAGGGATTCAAGGCTGTGGTGAGCTGTGATTGTGCCACTGCATTCCAGCCAGGGCAACAGAGTGAACCACCCAACTCAAAATAAAATAAGATAAGCCAGGCTCGGTGGCTTAGCCTGTAATCCCGCGCCTTGGGAGGCTGAGATGAGTGGATTGCCTGAGCCCGCGGATTCGAGACCCGCCTAGGCAACTTGGTGAGACCTCATCTCTACAATAAATAAAAAATCAACTGGGCGTGGTAGCATGCGCCTGTAATTCCAGCTACTCGGAAGGCTGAGGTGGAAGGATCGCCGGAGCCCAGCAGGTTGAGGCTGCGGTGGCCAGGAGTGGCCACTGCACTCCAGTCTAGGTGACAGAGTGAGACTCCAACTCAAAAAAATAAAATAAAATAAGATAAGATAAAATAAAGTGGCTTTTAAACAATAAGAAATATATTTAATATTAAGACTAAGTTCACATCCACGCACAAACAAAAATGTCATGAAACCATACCCTATTATACACCAAGTACTCTGTTTTATATTCTGTTTCATTAAAAACAAACAAAAACATACTTAGGTAGGACTCACAGTCTAAAAAAACACTTAGATGCTATCATGTGTCCACTCCAGACATGGGTTCCCATCCTAGCATTGGTCTTAGTCTTGCCAGAAATGAAGAAAATCTGGTTTGTCTGGGTGAGCCTTACAGCTCATGTGATTTGGTGAGAAATTTTCTTAGGCTTCGTATGACGAAGAGAAAATGTCCCAGCCTAAGGTAGAGAAATCATGGAGCTCATACCTGGAAATGTATCTTAGGACGATTACAAGGATTTGTGTGATTACAGGATTAGGGAAACTTTGATGAAAAGATCCCTAGGCAATTCAGGTACAAGGTTATTACTTTAGTTTTCACATATAATGAGACAAGCTCATTGCCTTTAATTATCGCAACAAGTCCTGATGTTCAAGGAAGTACAGTAAGTTACCCAAAGACACACAGCTGTTAAGTAAAAGAACTGGGCCAGGTACAATGGCTCAAGCCTATAATCCCAGCACTTTGGGTAGCTGAGGCGAGAGGGTTGCCTGAGCCTGTGGGTCCAAGACCAGCCTGGGCAACTTGGTGAGACCTCATCTCTACAATAAATCCAAAAATTAGCTGTGTGTGGTAGCATGCACCTGTAGTTCTGGCTACTTGGAAGGCTGAGGCGGAAGGCTCACCAGAGCCCAGCAGGTCTAGGCTGTGGTGGCCAAGAGCATGCCACTGCACTCCAACCTGGGCGACAGAGCGAGACTCCAACTCAAAAAAAAAAAAAAAGTAAAAGAACTGGAACGGAAACTGAGATCCTGACTCTAAGGCCTCTAATGGTTTCCTTGCCTGATCTCCCATCCTTTCCTGACGATATAAGAACAGGAAGAAGCCAGAGTCTAGTTCGCAGGTTTCTCCAGAGATTTTTTTTTTTTTTATTCCATGGTTGATTTACTTTGAGGAGAGGGCAGGGCTTGACCAAAGTACAACTTGATTTAGCCTGAATTGCTTCTGGCTATTTGGCTTTGAGCCTGGAGGTTGGGTTTCTAAGTTTAAGGTAGTGAAAAGATGGTTCAGCAGTCAGAAGTTAACAAATGAGGGCTCATAAAGAACTCTGGGTGTGCAGAGGCCCATATAAATACACAATGTGGTGTTGTGTTGAGAGAAACAGCCTTTCACACCAAGAACTTATCCCTAGCAGGAAGCACATGCCTGGATAAAGATCACCTGAGAATTTTTTTTTGACCCATCTTGGAGTTGATCCTTTGTGATGTCTCTTCTGTAGCAGTGAAATCATGCCTCCATTATGGCACACTTGCAAAAGTAGCAGGCAGCTGTGGCCTTCTCTGACTTCCTAGGGAGACCTGGAGTCACCCTTAGGAAGTTCTCTGGGACACTAAGGATACCAATAGAAAGAGATAGGCCCCAAATTCACTTATACAAGCAGGAGGGGCTGAGGAGAAAGTTCACATAAAGAACAGGCACAGGTGTCACCTGAGTACATCAAGCCACCAGGGAATCCCCGTGCATATGTGGTTTGTGCTCCTCTGTTATTTGGAGGGATGGGTGACAAGTTAAGAGTTCCCTGTAGGATGGTGTGTTCCCTGGCTCCCCTCTCAGCTCCCCCCATTTGCATTTGGAGAAGTTTCTCCTTTCTCTTTTGTTCTTTCCATCTTGCCTTAGACCCTCAGTGTTCAAATCATGCTGGTTTGCTCTCAACTCCCAGTCTTAGTTGCAAAGCATCTTTGAAATGTTACTCTTCTTCAGGGTGCTCATGCCTATAATCCAGCACTTTGGGAGGCCAAAGTGAGAGGATTGCCTGAGTCCACAGGTTCGAGACCAACCGAGGCAACTCAGCAAGACCTTGTCTCCACAATAAATCAAAAAATTAGCCAGGCATGGTGGTGCACGCCTGTAGTTCCAGCTACTTGGAAGGCTGAGGTGGAAGGATCACATGAGCCCAGCAAGTCGAGGCTGGGGTGGGCGTGAGCGTGCCGCTGCTCTTCAGCCTGGGTGACAGAGTGAGACTCCAACTCAAAAAAAGGTAAAAAATAAAAATAAAGCTAGCTGGGTATGGTGGCTAACGCCTGTAATCCCGGCACTTTGGGAGACAGAAGCGAGATAATTGCCTGAGTCCAGGGGTTCAAAACCAACCTGAACAACATGGCGAGACCTCATCTCTGCAAAAATATCAAAAAATTAGCCAGGCGTGGTGGCACATGCCTGTGGTTCCAGCCACTTGAAAGGCTGAGGTGAAAGGATCACCTGAGCCCAGCAGGTTGAGGCTGCAGTGACTGTGAGCATGCTGCTGCACTCCAGCCTGGGCGACAGAGAATCTAACTCAAAAAAAAAGCCAGGTTCAGTGGCTCAGCCTGTAATCCCAGCGCTTTGGGAGGCTGAGGTGAGTG
>NW_007256216.1:232214-234919 GCF_000164805.1 Carlito syrichta | reverse complement strand
GGAGCAGCCACTGCACTCCAGTCTGGGTGACAGAGTGAGACTCCAACTTTAAAAAAAAAAAAAGAAAGAAATGTTACTCTTCTTCCAAGACAGCTATAGTCTCTCTAGACCTTAGTACTCATCCCCTGATTGAGATTTCGCTTTGGGAGTGTTTTGAGTTTTGAGTTTGTATTTCAGAGGGTCGATTTCGTGCCTGAGGTTGGAGGAGAGGAGAGCACAGCCCAGTTGAGCCAGGCAGGGAAGGACACCCAGCCTCCGCTGCTAGTGGCATTTACTCAGGGCCACACTGAAAAGGTTCAGGGCAGAAAGCTGTGTGTGGGTTTTTTTTCTGATTTATATTCTCTATTCTCCCTTTTTTATGCTTGTTTACCACCCTAATCTAGTACGTATCTCAACTGAACTTACGTTAAGATCTCAAACCACGTTTGACCACAGTTATCTGTGAGTGTTAACTCAATAGATCTGAATAAGCTGGCCAGAGTCAGAGAAAGGAGTAACCCAAAATGAACTTTAGGTTTTTAGGAGGAAGAGAGAGAGAGGTAGTGACTCAGAGAACCAGATCTCATCAAGGTGTGGGAAGGCTCATCTGTGTACAAGGAAGCCCTGGAGAACCTCTGGGCCTTTTAAATTTTATTTTTAGAGATGGAGTCTCACTGTGTTACCAAAGCTGGAGTTCAGTGGCTATTCATAGGTACAATCCTAGCTCACTGTGGCTTCAAACTCCTGGGTTCAAGAGATCTTCCTGCCTCAGTCTCCCAAGTAGTTGGGATTACAGGCATTCACCACTACATCTGGCTCCTGGGCCTTTATTTTAAAGAATAACACTGATCATCTCCCCAAGTCCTAGTGATTCTTTTCTGGTTCTACTAAAAGAAGAATAAGGGGCCCAGTGGAGTTCTAATCCTTCCAACATTCCATTAAGAAATTCTCCCAGCTGGGCACAGTGGCTCAAGTCTGTACTCACAACACTTTGGGAGGCAGAGGCAAGAGGATTGCCTGAGCTCAGGGGTTCGAGACCAGCCTGAGCGACAATGGTGAGACCTCATCTCTACAATAAATCAAAAAATTAGCCTGGTGTGGTGGCACATGCCTATGGTTCCAGCTACTTGGAAGGTTGAGGTGCCACTGCCCTCTAGCCTGGGTGACAAAGTGAGACTCTGACTCAAAAAAAAAAAAAGAAGAAGAATTTCTCCCATATAGCAAAACATTGGGAAAGTTTAAATGTCCTTTATGTTGGAATGATTGAAAATAATTGTGACAACCTGTATGTCCTTTAAAATTATGAAGTAGATTTATATTTACTGAGATAGAAAAATATTCACACTATATTCTTAGTGAAGGAATAGGTTACACAAAAGTAGATAGAGCAGAACTCTGTTCTTACCTAAAAGCAAACAAACAACAAAAATTATAAATATATGGTAAAAATCTAGAAAAAAATATGATGTTCAGTGGTTCTTTTTTATTGGTTGGATTATAGACAATTTTCACATTATATATATATATTTCTTTTATTCTACATCTTATTTACAATGAGTAAGTGTAACTTTTATAATTCAAGAAAACATCATGCTGTTTGCATTTTGGGGAAAATTACAGTGTAAAGATAATACTTGAGAGCATCATTTCTGTTACGGAATGTGTAGTACAGCTTCATAAATAGGCTAACTGGAACTAGGCGTAAAATCTGGTTTTCAAACACCAGGGAAATGCTGACAGACTGATCCCACAGAATCAATTGACTCATCAGCACCATTCTAGCGTGTCCAGGTTTTAGCTCGGAAGCATCCAGCTTTATATTATGCCGAGCAAAAGAAGCTAGACATAAAAGAGTACTTATTGTATGATTCCATTTACATGACATTCTAGAAAAGGCAAAAGTAGTTTCTTCTTTTTTTTTTTTTTTTTTGAGTTGGAGTCTCACTCTGTTGCCCAGGCTGGAGTGCAGTGACACACTCATAGCCACCACAGCCTCGACCTGCTGGGCTCAGGAGATCCTTCTACCTCAGCCTTCCAAGTTGCGGAACTATAGGCACACGCCACGACACCCAGCTAATTTTTTGATTTATTGTAGTGACGAGGTCTCAACAAGTTGTCCAGGCTGTTCTCAAACCCCTGAGCTCAGGCAGTCCTCTTGTCTTGGCTTCCCAAAGTGCTGGGATTACAGACTTGAGCCACCGTGCCCGGCCTAAAAGTAGTTTCTAATGAAAGAAAGCAGATCAGTGGTTGGCTGAGGAGGAAGGTGAGGAATTAACTACAAAGCACTACAAGGGAAAGTTCTGGGTTAATGAAAATGTTCTATATCTTGATTATGGTTACATGGTATGTATGTTTGTCAAAACTCATCAAGCTATATGCTTAATGTGGGTCATTCTGTCATGTGTAAGTTACACTGCAATATAATTGCTTTTAATTAAAGCTGCCAACTTTCCCTGTCCAAGATAAAGAAGCCAATGGCCCTGAAAGAATCCAGCTTGGGGAAAATATCACAGCAGAGATACACTCTTTAGGCTAAAGAAAACATCATTAAATTTATGAAGACATACTTACTGAGTTAAAGTCTATGAACAGTAAAACAAATTTTTTAAAAATTCAGGAGTGAGACCCCATCTCTACAGTAAATCAAAAAATCAGCCGGGCGTGGTAGCGCATGCCTATAATTCCGGCTACTTGGAAGGCTGAGGCGGAAGGATTGCCGGAGCCCA
>NW_007256216.1:205097-232194 GCF_000164805.1 Carlito syrichta | reverse complement strand
GTGGCCGGGAGCGGCCACTGCACTCCAGTCTGGGCGACGGAGTGAGACTCCAACTCAAAAAAAAAAAAAAAAATTCAGTAAGCATTATAGGTTTAATTAGCTTAATGTTTCCTATTTCTAATACATACAAGCCACAGTTAACATTTTGATGTATAACTTTCATGCTTTTTTTTTTCTTTTTTTTTTTGAGTTGGAGTCTCATGGCCACTGGCAGCCTCGACCTGCTGGACTCAAGTGATCCTTCCACTCTGCCTTCCGAGTAGTCGGAAAAACAAGTGTGTGCTACCATGCCCGGCTAATTTTTTGATTTATTGTAGAGATGAGGTTTCACCAAGTTGCCCTGGCTGGTCTCGAACCCATGGGCTCAGGCAGTCCCCTCATCTCGGCCTCAAAAGTGCTGGGATTACAGACTTGAGCCACCGCGCCCGGCCTTTTCATGCTTTTTTCTATCATTATATTTTTAAGCACTGTAATTTTCTTCAAACTTGAAGAACTTTCCTCTGACAAATTGCAACAGTCACAAAACGTATGTAAGGAGAGGATAACGTTGCTGATTTTTTTGGAGGTAGGGTTAGAACGTTCTTGCCCTTCCATGTAGAATGCCTTTCTGTCTGCTAACTGGCCTGATTTCTCCCACTATCTTACTACATCTCTGCTGGGGCAGGCTGCTTTGCTATTCTGGGAGTTACTCCTCTCAGTCCATAGTATTTCAGACACCATTTCTGGAGACCACACATCCCTGCTGCCCTCTAATGCTAATTATGCTGAGATGGTCCCTCAGGCCTTCCACGGGGGCAGAATAAAGAGCTGGTGATGTGAGCCACTGTAGGGAAGGTGAGCCCCGAGATGGAAGTCTCCACATGCAAAATGGCATCACTCAAAATGGTAACATGCCCTTTTTTTGCAGCCTGCTGCCAAATGCTGGAGGTTCTCCTGAACTTGCTGATCCTGGCCTGCAGCTCTGTGTCTTACAATTCCACAGGGGGCTACACCGGCATCACCAGCCTGGGGGGCATTTACTACTACCAGTACGGAGGGGCTTACAGTGGTTTCAATGGTGCTGATGGGGAGAAAGCCCAGCAGCTGGATGTCCAGTTCTACCAGCTAAAGCTGCCCACGGTCACCGCTGCAATGGCCTACAGTGGAGCCCTCATGGCTTTTTGCTGCCTCCTTGTCACCATGGGTATCCTGCGGGTCCCGTGGCATTGTCCACTGTGGCTGGTGATTGAAAGCGTGCTGGATGTGCTTATGGCTGGGGGGTACATCCCAGCCTTGTACTTCTACTTCCACTACCTTTCCGCTGCCTACAGCTCTCCTGTATGCAAAGAAAGGCAGGCGCTGTACCAAAGCAAAGGGTACAGCGGCTTCAGTTGCAGTTTCCACGGGGGAGATATAGGAGCTGGAATTTTTGCTGCCCTGGGCATCGGAGTCTTCGCCCTGGGAGCTGTCCTGGCCATCAGGGCTTATCGAAAAGTCAGGAAGCTGAAAGAGAAGCCAGCAGAAATGTTTGAGTTTTAAGCTTTTTAAAACATTTTGCCAAATGTTAAGTGGCAAAAGTCACCCTCGAACCACTGTCTTTCACAAGAATCCTTTGTCATTGAACTTGCCAATGCTTGAAAAGCAGCAAGGCCGCTTTGGCATGGTGGGCGTAGCTCCTGGTCACATGAAGTTGTGTTCTCTAATACAACAAGCCCTGGATTCTGGAGTCCTCGGGACTAAACAAAGTTATTTAAAAAAAAAAAAAAAACCCAAAAGACTGGAGGTCAAGACCCACAGGGAAAGACGTGTACTGTGCCAGAGTGTACTTCTTGGTCACTAAAGGGAGACAACCAAGTGAACTTGAGGAACCTTTTCTTTAAAGTTTACAAAGAGTCACATAGACACAAGACAATATTTCAGCCTCAACTTTTCTAAACATGTCTGTCTCAAGCAGATTAGCTACACGTTTTTTTCCACACTGAGCTCTCCAGTTCTTTTATCTCCTTAATTCTGTAGACAGAGGGAGTAAGGATTCTGAGGGAGACCACTCCTTTAAAATGGATGCTGGAGGTAGGCGTGGGCTGAGAAAAGGGGAATCAGATTTACTCACTGGGTTGCAAAGAGGCTATTCTACAAACCCCTTACTGCCCTGAAAGCTCAATAAGTGTTTTGTACCTCTTATAAATGTACCATTGTTTGAAGAATTAAACTTGACATCTAGAATTCAGGATCCATCCAGAAGAAAAGAATGTAAAATCTTTCCCAGCAGAAGAATGTTACTTCTGGCCAGACAATTTCATGAGTTCTAGTGTATGTTAAGTTATGACTTATGGAACATTACAATATATTCTTGGAATAAGTGGATACATTATTTGCTTTGTGTGAATCCAATAAAAAATCCAAAGAAAAACTTTAATTTGGAGGTGATGATTCTCTTGCTTTTTGGGTTTTTTTTTTTTTGAGTTGGAGTCTCGCTGTCACCCAGGCTAGAGTACAGTGGCACACTCACAGCCACCACAGCCTCAACCTGCTAGGCTTAGGTAATCCTTCAGCCTCAGCCTTCCAAGTAGCTGGAACTACAGGCACGTGCCACCATGCCCAGCTAATTTTTTTATTTATTGTAGAGACGAGGTCTCTCCAAGTGCCCAGGCTGATCTGGTTCTCTTTATAATACATTTATAATATTCCCTGAAATAGAGACAATTTGTCTAAGAGGTGAGTTTCTTTTGGGTTTAGAAAGGAAAATATATACATATGCTTGTATATATTAGAAAATGTCCTGAAGAATAACAAAGTATTAATGGTTTTGCTTTTGGAGACAAGAGTTTAAAAAAATTTTTTTCACTTTATGCATGGCTTGACGGCACATGTATTCTTTTTTTTTTTTTAGAAAAATAAAAAGTAAAAAATTGATTTGCTCTCCTCAGTTTTTTCAGGACCATATTTACAGTTCAAAGGCAGATACAGATGTATTATTAAGTGGAGTATTCAGTGATGGGCCTCAAAAAACAGCATCACCCAGAGAGATGCTATTTACAACAAAGACCTCATGTCTGTTTCAGGGTTTCCACATCCCTTTACTGAACCCTCTGCTGTCTTTCCGGACACTTGTCCGATTCTTCCATGGAGATAAACTTCTGCTAGCTTTGGTAGTCACCCTTTTTCTCTTCCCCTGATGTATATATATCTTTCTGCACTAACAGCATGCTTAGAAATACTTGAGCCTGTTTGATATTGACAGCTAAGCCAGGTATCAATACTATAGCCAGTAGTAACCGCTAAGCTGGCTGGTTCCCCGGGACAATATTCTATGGTCATATTCCTTCAACAGACCTAGTGTCAGTAGATCTGGCGAAGACCATTATTCCTCTCGATTGTCAGTCAGTGGGTGACTGGCAAAATCCAGATTTATTCCATTACAGCCTAGCAGATAGATGCTGCATGGATTGTGAGTCCATCCCAGAAGGAAAATGTTCCAGTTTTCTGTATTTTTAGTGAAGTATTCCTGTTTCCTTTCAGGAGGTGAGATACTAACATGCTTGCAGAAGGAAAACTGAGGCAGAGAAAGATGTTTGGTGTGGGATAGCTATTCCCCATGAAGTAGAATGACGCCTGGGTCAATTCACTCAATCTGCTGTAGGGAGAGAGTGTCAACCAGTAGCTTACAGTGACTGCGTGAAGAGTGGGCAGTTTTGGTCTGACATTATTTTCTCTTTTAAATTAAATGAGTGTAGCTCTCACTTATCTGAGCCATCAACTGCTGCGTAGCTGAGGACCTCTAGGAATTCGTGTGGGCCCAGCAGGAGATAGGATCGGCAAGCTAAGTAGCTGTTGCCTAAGTACTTTAGAGATATGGGTCTTTACCTGGATTTTAAAGGTTATAGTACCCCCTAGTGTGTTAGAGAATGACCTTGATTTCGGGGAAACCATGCTTTTCACAAATTTGTCTCATTTCTTCTTAAGTCTCTCACTAATCCCCTTTCATTTTATAAACATTACTGAGTGGTATCACTATCCATTTGTATATTTTATGATTTTCCGAGTATTTTCACACACTTGGTTTCATTTGAGCCTCCCCATAGCCCCATGGAATGAAACTGGTAGGCACGGTCTTCATTAGTGTCTGAGGCTTAGAAGGACTGAATATGGGCAAGATCACAAGACACTAAAGAGCAGGTACTTGAACCTGGTGTTCTCAGCCTAGGTCCATTTGCTTTCTCTTTGTTCTCATCTCTGAATCCTGAGGGAATGGCAGGAGACCCTCTCCCAGAAGACAACCTAACAAAGGTCTGGGGCCTCTGCCAGCAACAGATGAAAGGTAACCTTGGACAAGAAGATATTCAGTATGTAAACTCTCAAGTGAAAGCCCAAGTGTCCATCAGTAGGATCCTGGTTGACTAGACTCATCCATTCATACAATGGAGTTTGAGGCCACTTAATGAAAAAAATGTGGCCACTCTGTAGGAACCGATCTGAACACATCTCTAGGATATAGTAAGTGAAAAAAATCAAGATGCAGAACAGTGTAAGTGGCCCATTGACTTCTGTAAAAAATAGCAGGGAAGGGGGATGAAATGAGTTGAAAGTGCTTTTATTTGCATAAAGGAACACTGGAAAGTTGTATTAGAAACCAATGAAAGTGGTGGGGGTTAGGGAACAGAGGGGATGTGAGTGGAATTTCTCAACTTATACTTTATGTCATTCTATAGAAACTTATTTTTTTAATTTATTGTGGAGACAAGGTCTTACCAAGTTGACCAAGCTGGTCTTGAACCCCTGGATTCGCAATCCTCTCGCCTCGGCCTCCCAAAGTGCTGGGATTACAGGCTTGAGCCACCGTGCCTGGCCTATAGAAACTTTTAAATTTGAAATATAGATTCACAAGAAGTCCCCATGTACCCTTAGCCCAATTTTCTCTAACGATAATATCTTGCATCATGATGGTACAATAAGGACAGTGACGATCTACAGAGCTTATTTAGATTTCATCAGTTTCACCTGCACTCATTTATTTGTGTGTGTGTGTGTGTGTGTGTGTGTGTGTGTTGTTCTGTATAGTTTTATCTCCTGCAGACTTGTATGAGCAGCACAACCAAATCCAAGACTGCTCAGTCATTGCAGACATCCCTTGTGCTAAACCTTCCTAGTCACACCCTTCCCTTTCCATCCTGCATCCCCACTCAACCCTATCCTCCAGTGATCCGTGGATCTGTGCTGCATCTCTATCATTGTGTCCTTTGAGACTGTTAGTGAATCATATCGCACCAAAATTTTAAAAGTGGTTTCTTTTTCTTTTTTGTGTGTGTTTTTTTTGAGTGGGAGTCTCACTCCGTCACCCAGACTGGAGTGCAGTGGCCGCTCTCAGCCACCGTAGCCTCGACCTGCTGGGCTCCTTCCACTCAGCCTTCCAAGTAGCTGGAACTACAGGCGCACACTACCATGCCTGGCTAATTTTTGGTTTATTGTAGAGAGGAGGTCTTGCCAAGTTGCCCAGGTGGGTCTCGAACCCACGGGTTCAGGCAGTCCACTCACCTCAGCCTCCCAAAGTGCTGGGATTACAGGCTGAGCCACCGAGCCCGGCTAAAAGTGGTTTCTTTTTCACTCATCATCATTTCCTGAAGATCCATCCAAGCTGTTGCAGCTCTCAGTAGTTCACTCCTTTGTATTGCTGAGTAGAGTTTTCCATGGTATGGGTGTACCAATTTGTTTAACCTTTCATCCACTGAAGGACTTTTGGGTTGTTTCCAATATTCAGCTATTACAAATAAAACCATGACAAATATTCACATACATGTTTCTATGTGGACATAAGTGTTTACTTTTCTAGGACCAATGCCCAGGGGTACAGTTGCAGGGCTACAAGGCTTTTTTTCTTTTTAGTTGGAGTCTCACTCTGTCACCCAGGCTGGAGTGCAGTGGCACACTGACAGCCACCGCAGCTTCGACCTGCTGGGCTCAGGTGATCCACATTTGCCTCAGCCTTCCAAGTAACTAGAATGACAGGCACGCACCACCACACCCGACTAATTTTTTGATTTATTGTAGAGATGGGGTCTTGCCAAGTTGCTCAGGCTGTTCTCAAACCCATGAGCTCAGGCAATCCTCTCACCTTGTCCTCCCAAAGTACTGGGATTATAGGCGTGAGCCACCGTACCCGGCCCTACATGGCTTTAAGAGTATGCTTAGTTTTTAAAGAAATTGTCAAAAATGTTTCCAGAGCAGCATTTGGATTATTCAAACAAGTATTCAAAACAAAAACAAAAAAACAAAAAAATGTTTTTGTTGGATCCAACCATGTTCTTCAAATCACATCACCAGTGGTGTTTCTTTGGTTTGACCTGGATGAGTAGTGTCTGTGTTAAATTCGAATCTCTCTTCTCTAGGTGTGGTACAGATAGTGGAGGTGATCTTGAATGGGATGGTCCTCATGTGCATCGTGGCCTCCTACTTTGTCCTTGCTGGATTCAGTGCCAGTTTTGCCAGTGGCGGCGGCTTTGGGAACAACTATTACTCACCATTTGAGGGCACTGAGCTGGAGCAGGTTCGGCAAATGGATCAGCAATACACAGTCCTCCGGGCACCCCTGATATACAGCGGTGTGGCTGTTTCTCTGGGGCTGGGTGTCCTCACCATGGGCGTCTTACTCCAAGGAGCCAAGAGTCTAACAAAACTGCCAGAGAAGTGGCTCCTCATAGAGGCCACCTTCAGCCTCCTGGCGGCAGTGGGCTACTGCATAGGCATTGGTGTTTACCTCCACGTAGCTCTGTGGATCAATTCCTCCGACATCTGCAAAAGAAGAGAGAGGCTCTATGCCCGCAAGGGTCTCACCTGGATGAACTGCCAGCTGGCAGGCACTGATGGAGCAGCGGCCACCTTTGCTTGTCTTCTGGTGATCACGTATGGTACCAGCGTGGTGCTGGCCTTGCGGAGCTACCGACAACAGAAACACTACAAAGACAGCAGAGAGCAGCACCGAAACTACAATGACGTACCAGAGTACCTGTGGTCTGGGACGCTCTGAGATCTTCTGGAACCTTCTGAAACCGTCAAAAAGATGGGTCCTTTAAAGTCACACATTAGACAACTGTGGCTTTCACATACTTGCTTTTACAAATGCTCCCTCTGGACCAAGGCAAAGTTAAATAATGGACTCATTTTTCTATTGTAAAAGGAGACCAGTCTTTGTTGACTGACTCAATGAGGGCTCAAAAAAAAAGAAAAATTTCCACCTTTACTATAAAGAGCAGCATCAGAAGTCTAGGTACCCCTAACAGTATGGCTCTCTCACCATACGATAAGCTAATAGTAGTCATAGCTAACTAGCCAGAGAAATTCTCAAAGATGAAAACTACAAGTCAGAGAGTAGCCGGCCTGTGTTACATTAGAAATATCTTGCAAGGCCAGGCTCAGTGGCTCAGCCTAAAACCCAGCACTTTGGAAGACCAAAGTGAGTGGATTGCCTGAGCCCATGCATTCGCGACCAACCCAGGCAACTTGGCAAGATCTAGTTTCTACAATAAATAGAAAATTAGCCAGTCATGGTAGCATGCTCCTGTCTTTCCAGCTACTTGGAAGGCTGAGGCGGAAGGATCGCTGGAGCCCAGCAGGTCGACGCTGGAGTGGCCGTGAGCGTGCCACTGCACTCCAGCCTTAGTGACAGAGTGAAACTCCAACTCACAAAAAAAAAGAAATATCTTACCTGTCATAACTATTTAAAGTAATTTAAAAAAAAGCATGTCAGCTCTGCTCCCTGCCCCACATTTGATCCTGGGGGAATGATTCTAAAGCAACTGTGTGATTTAATTCTGAGTAATTACATTCTTACACTCTCTCCTAGAGGGAAAGTATTCTGCCCATAGAGGAGGTGCCACAGCAGTATGTCACAACTGCATGAGTCCCAAGCAGTCTTCTTACACCCGTGACAGGAGGTGTAAGACAGGAGGTTGGATTCCAAATAAATGAAAAGAGATGCTGGTAGCAAGCATGTTGCTCCTTGGAATTCCTGCCTTAGGGCCCAAGAAAATGCTTTCTGCTAGCTATTCCAACTTAGATTCTTTTTGTGGCAAAATATTCCATTGGAATTCACTTTCCTGAAATATTTTATTTTAAACATGAGGTTTCCAAATAGTTTAAACTTCTTATACATGTTATTCAATTAATTTCAAAGCATAAGCAATGCTGGGCATGGTGGCTCACACCTGTAATCCCAGCACTTTGGGAAGCCAAGGAGGGGGGTTGCTTGAGCCCAGGAGTTCAAGACCAGCCTGGGCACACATAGTGAGTCCTTGTCTCCACAAAAAAATAAAAAAAATTAGCCAGGCACAAGCCTGTAGTCCCAGCCACTCAGGAGGCTGAAGCGGAAGGATCACCTGAATCCAGGAGGTAGGGGCTGCGGTGAGCCATGATTGTGCCATTGTATTCCAGCTTGCACAACAGAGACCCCAACTCAAAAAAAAAAAAAGATAAAGCACTTAATTTACTTGACTATAACAGCTTTTTGGCGACTTTTTCATTTCTGTGTTCCCTGACAGTGCCCTTCAAAGTAGGCCTTCAAAGGTAGTCATCTCTCATTATCCTGAACTGTTTGTGTAATGTAACGGATCACTAACTGTGAACCTTAAAAATAAAATTCTTAGGCCAGGTGTGGTGGCTCATGCCTATAATCCCAGCACTTTGGGAAGCCGAGGTGAGAGGATTGCCTGAGCCCACGGGTTCGAGACCAGCCTGGCAACTTGATGAGATCTCAACTCTATAATAAAAAAAAAAATTAGCTGGGCTGGTGGTGCATGCCTGTAATTCCAGCTACTTGTAAGGCTTGAGGCAGAAGGATCACCTGAGCTCAGCAGGTCAAGGCTGGGTGGCTGTGAGCATGCCACTGCACCCCAGCCTGGGTAATAGAGTGAGACACCAACTAAAACAAATTAAAAATTAAATTATTTCAGTAATTTTAACTTGAAGTGTTTTATACCTGTTCTTGCACTTTACAACTATTCTCAAATATATCAGATATAACTAGAAAGATACACATTCTTGTTCCATATTGTTTCCAGTTGTCCTCTTCCTTTTTTAATAGCTAATTCTTTTGGACCCTATCTAAGATGAAGGATCAAAATTAAACCTCTTACAGAAATAGGAAAATATCTAGATTATGGTTTTATAAAGTTTGGAGGGAAATAATTATCTGGAAACCTACATTGCTAGGTTAGAATTAAAAGTCCATGGTGCCACAGAAAAATGCTTCCACTCCATCACCCTTAGCCCAAGGCTGTGGCTGGAGTCCCACACAATTTGCAGAGTGGTAGATAAGCAAAAATCAACCCACTCTCCACCCTCCCCAACTCTTCTGCACCTCCCCCCAACTATTCTCACCTAGCATTTATTCATTGAAACATGTCCCTATTCAATCTTTGCCCACATCTGGGTCTTGTGGTTGAGAAAATGGGGACTTTGGTCTATGTGGCCCCAACTTTGTGCCCAGGCCCAGCTCAGATATTGCTCCTGAGAGTGATGGGAGCATCCATGACTATTAACAACACCCTCAGGTCTGTACAGTTTTATGTTCAAAATGCTTTAGCAAAATTTCTTATTCACTGCCACTGATCAGTTAGGCAGACCAAGATGTGTTATTTACACTTTTACAGATAAGGAAACAAGGTTCTTGAGGTTAGGCAGTTTACCCAAGCATTCATATTTCACTGAATACTCACTACGTGCCAAGTATGGAGGATATTGTGCTGAAACAGCATTTTGTTTGCACCATCTCATTTAATTAGGTTCACCACTGATGACAGATATTACTTCCATCTAACAGCCTTAGAGAAGCTAAGCAGCTTGCCTACAGTTGCAAAACCTTTAACAACAGATGCAAAACTCAGACCCCACTGAGTCACAATGGAACATGGTCTGAGTATTCACTCTTGTGGCCTTTGGTGTAGCAGGGCAATATTGCATTATGCAGAGCATATACTCAGAGAATTTCTTTTCTGCCACCCTGGCCCACGGAGGCGTGTGTCTTGTGGAAATGAGGTAAAGCATGTTGAAGGAGTTCAATAAACAAATGTTTAAAATGTTCGTTATGCTAGATGAAAAGAACTTCTTCAAGTTGACTTTATTTAAAATGAGAAGTAGCAGGGCATGATGGGTCACACCTGTACTCCCAGCTACTCAGGAATCTGGGATGGGAGAATCCCTTGAGCATAAGAGTTCAAGACTGCAGTAAGCTATGATCACATCACTACACTCCAGCCTGGATGACAGAGTGAGACCCTGTCTCCTCCCAAATAAATAAATAAAGTGAAAAGGTAGCTAATCTTGGTTGCAAACGCAGAAATTATGGAAGACACCCAATGAGAAAGGGAGCAATTAAGAGGCTTAATTGCATTGTGTCTTGTGAGCCAACACTCACTACTACGTCTAAAGCTTCTCATATCAAAGCCATCCTTATGAAAAACATGATGGCCAGTTTCTCCTCAGCCTGTCTGTCACTATCAGCTCTATAATTTACTTAAGAGGAGCTATAGATTATTTACAGTTGAATTTCCTCTAGTCAGTTAATAACCTGCATGTAAATAAGGACTGTGTTTCCTATCCTTGAGATTTCTTCAAACATATAAACCAAGTCAGAATTTGTTTCTCAAAATAAAAATATTTATTGCTATTTAAGCTGAAAAGATGATCAAAAGTATTTATTCTTGCATTAACTCATAGCTTTGTAGAGTCTCATGGAATGTGGTTTTATGTGTTTGTTTTTGCATAGTTTCCCTTAGAGCAAGGAAAAGCAGAAAAATCCCAGAGGTGCTTTTGGTTAAGAACCTAATTCTACATATAAGTTAGGAGAGGAAAATTATAGCTTCATGCTAAAATATTTATAAAATAACAATTTCATTTTAAAACAAAGCCATGAAAAAGATAATCCATTTTATTGTGTTTATTATTGTTGTTATTTTTTTTTTTACAAACAATAGATTTGCTGCAACATGCTCTGGCTCATATTATTGAATTAAAAAATTTAACACATTTCAAAAATATCAAAAATACACTATAATGAGTCTTAGGACTACAATACGACAATGATTGCACAAAACCATAAGATATGAGCCCACTGTCTGGATGACATCCATTGGCAACAGTGAGAGAAAACCCTATAGCATCTGGGAGAAGTGCATGAAATTTAGAATACAAGGAGTTTATATGTGGTTGACGGATCACCAAATGAGGGAAACAGCAGGATTTACTGTAGCTGCTTTTCTCAATCACTAACTGGAGAGAAAGATTAACTTGTTTCCATGATTGCAGAGTCCGAAAGCCTCCACCCACAGGGAAGTAAAAGTGACGCAAGACAGTTCTACGGTGATGCTGCTGACATCACTGAATGGCTTAGAGACTAATTATTTAATAATTGGTACATTTATTGATAATAGTCAAGTGCTCCCTTATGAAGGTCTCTTCATTAGTAATTATTGAACAGATAAAGAAGGTGAGCCTGTGGCTTCCAAGTACCTGCTTTTGCTGAAGGTCTACATGGAAAGAAGAGCATCATTTGATATTCAGTAGATTGGCCAAACCTGACTTGTTCCATCTCCTGGAAAATAGCCTCACTACAAGCAATTGTAATAGCACCCAGTGATTACCGAGCTGCTCCTGTTGGCTCTTCTGTACACAAGTAAATGAATTCATCACCTTATTGCACACATATACCCTACAGTAGTATAATAAAGCCCTCTCTTGTATCCGGAGTGGTAATTCAATGACTTGGCTCTATATTAGCAGTGTAGCTTTATGTCATACCAACATTCAACATTTCAAATATATATTTCCAATCCATTTGGATAAAAATAAGAATGGCATGGCTGCCAAAACACATGTATTTTTGTTTCTTCCATGGAACTCCTAAACTGTTCCCATAATCAGGAGTGTTCTTCAAAAATTCTCTTAAACTTCTTTATCAAATGGGAGGTACACACAGAGACCTGAGAATCATGCAGAGGCCAGAATCTCTGTGCTAGAGATCAACTGTACTCTGCCCACCTGGAGAACACATCCTCTGGGTAAAGTCCTGGGAAGAAGACTGCATTCAGATGACTGAATTTCACTGACTGACAGCCTATTCACATAACACAATGTCCATCAATTACCACATAGTTAAAATAATTTTATATATTTTTGGTAACGGGTTATGGTTGCTTTACCCTCTGTTTTAATACAGAGCAACCGCAGAACGGCATGAATTAAAGGAGACAGCAAAAAACAAAAATCAGTTTTGGTATAGTCTATATAAAGATTTTCAACACAACCTAATGGTTCTTAAAAATAACTCTACCACATAAAAGAATATTTGGAATTTCAAAGTTCTGCTGACTAAAAAGTAAATACATTACTTTTGGTAAGGTCATTTCAGAACTGGGTTTTGAGGTGGTTCCAACGAGTAGGGTGGTAAACAGAAGACAAGAAAGGGGTTCACAGGTAAAGAATAGTTTTTATAATACTATACTATTAAAGTGTTATATTCCCAAAATAACTCTCATTTTTAGACAACATCACTATTCTACAGTCCAAAGATTCTGCTCTCTGAGTAAGGAGATGTTTTTGTATCACCCATCCCTAGCATCATGGGTTTTTTTCTTTTCATTTTTTTCTTCATCTTAAAAATTTTTTCCATATAAAAATAAGGTGGCAACACACTATTGTTCCCATCGTTCTAACAGTACCTAAACTTTGTTTGAGCTACTATGTTCCCCACTTCAAATCAAAGACCTGAGTTCTAAAATTTTTCAATAGTTGACCAGTAGTTTGACACAGGGAAGTCAAGTGTTCCTGATAATTTGGGGACTTAAGTTCAGATTCTTGAGTGGTTGAAGAACATTAGACAGCCAATGGAGTGGTACCAAATCCCTCAAGAGTATACCCCATTGAAACATGTACATGGGCATGGGGCCTCTGAGAAGACACATAACTATTTGCAAACAGGTTATCTGGCTTTCAGCTATTGCTCTGAAAAATTTCCAAAAATGAAACAAAGATTTTATACACACACACACACACACACACACACACACACACACATATATATGTATATGTGTGTGTGTGTGTGTATATATATATTCCTCCCCTAAGATTTTGTTTCCAATGAAAGAAAATCTAAAATGGATCCACTAATTTCTTCTTAATTGTGAAAGTGTTCCAAAAATTCAAAGCACGTTCCCCATTGCATAAAATCAAGCAATGCCAAAATTTTGTAGGAATTAATTTTTCTAAGTAAATCTTTTAATGGAAAAAGTAATAGAAATATGGAAGGAACTGCAATTTTCTAGGGTTACATGGAATGTGCAAAAAAGTACAAGTTTTCTGTAAGATTAAGAATTTCTCAATTAAGTGTCTTTCGTATTTGAGCCCAGTAATCTGAAATCACATGAGGTGAATAAGCAGTTTTCAGAAGAGTACACTGTTCAACATTCAAAAGGTAAGCCCCCTCGACTCACTTCCAGCATTCTAGAAAACAATCCCTTTGCTCTAGCATAAGAGAAGGAACAAGTCTAATCTGTGAGCTCCATCTACCCAGCTGTTTTCATTGGCCTCATTCTGTTTCAGTCATCAGCCATAACTCAAGGTTACGTGGATGCGAGCAGTGTCAGTCTTGGCTTTCCCCATTAGGAAGCTGACTGCCAACCACCACATGTTAGGGAAAGAGGCCAATCCCCAAATGCCTCCCTTGTCATCTGCTGGAAAATTCCTAGCAGGTGTAAGGGGTAATTCTCTTTTTCTGATTTGGGGGCAAAGTAATTTTAGTCCTCACTCCTCCGTTTTCATCCCCAAAAGATCCTACTACCCTAAGTTCCTCAGGAGCTTTCACAGTCTAACATCCAACACTTAAATCAATTTCCCAGGGTCCTTCCTAGAACGCTCAGAGAAGACGCTAACACCCAATAGCTCTCTACCTACGGACAAAGGTGCCAGGCTGCCTCTAAGAAGATTGGCTCGAGTGCAGATTCAAAAATAAAAAGTTCACAGTCAATGGAAAGTGCTCTCATTACATTACACACATAAAGTATATGTTTGATTGGTTCTACATTTCCAATAGACATTATTTTGATAGGCTGTATTCTCGTAGAGAAGAATGAAAAGCCATGTGACTAGTCACATCACACCCCATTAGTTAGTCTGGGAGATAAAGTGATTTCTCTGTCACAGAGATCCACCAGCAGCAATTAGTAAAGGGAATCAATCTTCAATTATTTCCTCCACAGAAATAGTCCCTTTCCTGCCCAGGCAGGCAAATTCTCAGAATGATCCTAGGAGAGAAAGGGTTAATGGCAGGTGGTAGGACTGATATAGAACAGCTGCTTTCTTCCCAATAACTCTGGGAATTCCAACGCAGGTTAAATGTGAAACTTAACACTGATGGTGGCTACTAGCTTATCCAGAGCCAGACCCTGATAGCGCTCACCCTTTTTGGCTCCGAGTTCTACCTCACTCATCTATGGTTTAGAAATGTAGAGGCAAATGCCCCTGGCAGGGTCCCTACCCCAACACTGTACAGCCTCCTCTCACACTGTGTCCCCTGCGGGGCAGTCACAGCGCTGTGTCAAACTCCTCTGGGGGCTCGGTCCGATCCTCTTCGTTGGGCTCGTGCTCAAGCCTGCTTTCCTGGTGCTGTTTCATTTGCTCCTTCACTTCTTCTTCCAGGTCACGAGGTACAACAAATTGATCCTCTGGTTCCATCTGAGTAGGGGCAGCAAAATAGCCAGTTTTCCTCTTGGGTGCTTCTGTGGCCACTTCAATGAGGTTCAAGCTGTCTTCTAGGGGCACGATTGAGCCATTGGAGAGTTTCTTTCCATACAGACAGGAGGTGGAGGGAGACTTCTGTAACTCCATCTTGTCCTTGTTCATTGGCAGAAGTATACCGCTATTTACACTGTTCTGTCTTCGAATACCAAAATACAACCCTCGAGTATGTTCCTCAGGACACGGGGTAGGAGTCTCTCTAAGAGGGGGTGAGCTCTCGAGATCTCTCCCTCTGCAGCAGTGAATGTCTACTTCTACCTCCACCTTGCTGCCATTGGTTATGACCCCCTCAACAGGCTGATCATCATCACTGTCCAGGCCATTGTCAGACTGATTACTGGAGAAGGTAGCACAAGAAGGCTGGCGCTGAAACACCCCAGAGGTGGGTGCTGGATGGAGGCTGCAGCGCCGCTCTGGCCTGGGAAGCAAGGCAGTATCCAGGCTCCCAGCATTATGCTCATCAGAAGCAGTGGACCCCACTTCACTGCTCACCTCTGAGGTGGACATCTCACTGCTGAACTCAGAGGCAATCCCACTGCTAGAGGATGGAGTGGTTGGCTTTGGGGCATCCTTGATGGTGGTGGTTGAAGCAAATCCCACAGGACCTGGGAGGGTGAGCCCATTCATTTCGCAGGTGCAGCCTTCTTCACCAATGTTCAAATAAACCACCATTGCCCCTACATTATCCTGACAGCCATAGCTCTGGGCTAATGTGCACAGCTTCTTGGCAGCTGCTAATGGGTCTTGCACATGACGCACTGCACTGACAGCTTCTGTATAGGACAGGTGTTCCCACAATGCTTTGTTTCCCAGAATCAGCAACTCATCTTGAATAGTCAGTGGAGTGGAAGATATGTGGGACTTGGGGAGGATCCAAGGGTAGAGGTATGTACAACCCAGCATCCGGGTACAGCAGGTTACCCCATTTACTTTGTTGTCCTAGGGACAAGCAGAACGAGAATTCTGAGAAACAATAAACAATAATAAGCAAACTTTTATCTTTTAAAATCACAGTGCTAGGGATCTATAACAAAACAGAATTTATATGTTATATAGTTTTTCCTATGGGCTAGTATAATTCTAAGTAGTCTTGTAGGCCTCAGCATGTGTTTAAATAGAAAAACAATAAACAAAACTCATTAATTCTCTATCACTAGTACTCTCAGAGAAGCCAAAACCAAGATGGGTCACTAAAAATGATTTCTCATTTAAAGGTACAGTTGGGGCTGAAAAGATATCAATTGGCTAAGAGAATCTTGGTAGTAAAAGTATCAAATACCCCACATATTCAAAATTTTTTTCAAAAGCATCAAATAATCTCTAAGGTTATTCAGTCTAAAAAAGGAGAGTCTGAAATCTGTAGCATAATTTACCTATTCTGTAAGGATTGTACCAAGAAAAAAACAGCAGATCAAATCAGAATCCATGTATCGAAACTTAGAGGAAAAGGAATAACCCTGCTTGCTGTTTGAAAATATTTATATGCCAGACACTTTGTACTGATTTCTTGTCAAGAAAAAAACAAAAACAAAGCAACTCTGAAAAACTCAGAAAATTAAGTTCACAGCTGCAGTCATTCTCTGAGCTTCTTATTTGCCAGAATTTGTTATAAGCACTAAACTTTAGTTTCTTCATCTGTAAGGTGGAAATAAAAGCACTTCCTTCATTAGTGTTATTGTTAAGATTAAATAATAAAGGTATGGTGCTTGGCAAATAATAGACAAACGATAAATGTTTGTGGTTAAAATAACATTTATTTAAAAATTTCCAACTTTCTAGGACCCTCTAAGAAAAATCTAAACAATATTATCTTAACTATGTAAAAAATAGTAGTGTGTGCCTATAGTCCCAGCTACGCAGGAGGCTGAGGCTGGAGGATTGCTTGAGCCTGGAAGTTCAAATACAGCTTGAGCAACAGAGTAACACCCCACCTCTAAAAAACAAACAAACAAATAAATAAATAAATTTAAGATATTATGCTTTATTCATTTTAACTGACCTTCCTAAGACTAATATCTCATACTTCCAGAATTCTAATATTTATCAACTACATTATAATGACACTTTTTGGTTTTGTGTTTTCTTAGATGGAATGTAAGATGGATAGAAGTCTGACAAAACAGAGAGCCCAGAAATAGACCCACATAAATATGGTCTGATCTTTGACAATGGAGCAAAGACAATAAAGAAAAAACAGTTTTTTCAACAAACGGTGCCAGAACAACTGAATATCCACATGCAAAAACACGAATCTAGACACAGAACTTATATTTTTCACAAAAATTAACTCAAAATGGATCACAGACCAAAATATGAAACATAAAAAACTATTAACTTCTAGAAGATAAAATAGAAGAAAATCTAGGTAACCTTGGGTTTGGTGATGAGCAACAGCAAAAGCATGACCCATGGAAAAAAATGACAAGTGGGCCTTCATTAAAATTAAAAACTTCTTCTCTGAAAAAAAACACTGTTAAAAGAACAAAAAGACTGGCCGGGCAGGGTGGCTCAGCCTGTAATGCCAGCACTTTGCGAGTCCGAGGTGAGTGGACTGCCTGAGCCTGCGGGTTCAAGACCCACCTGGGCAACTTGGCGAGACCTCATCTCTACAATAAATCAAAAATTAGCCAGGCATGGTAGCGCGTGCCTGTAGTTCCGGATACTTGGAAGGCTGGGACAGAAGGATCACCGGAGCCCAGCAGGTCAAGGCTGCAGTGGCCGGGAGCAGCCACTGCACTCCAGTCTGGGCGACAGAGTGAGACTCCAACTCAAAAAAAAAAAAAAAAAGAACAGAAAGACAAGCCCAAACTGGATGAAAATATTTACAAAATACATATCTGACAAAGGACTTGTTTTCAAAATATATGAAGAACACTTAAAACTCAATAATGAAGAAACAAACAATCCAATTTAAAATGGGCAAAGATCTGAACAGAATTCTGCTTTGCAATAAATAATGTTCACACATAACTGGCTAACATTTTTTGGAAAGCGAAGACATTATGCTAATTTCTGGAAAGAAGAAAAGCTATAAAATAGTAGAAATATGAATGCTTCATTATAAAAAAAGAACACCAGAGCATAATATTAACCCATATACAGTATAAACCAGGAAAATACTGAAAATGCTGCATTTTAGAATGCCACTGTCAAACTATAGAACTCTTCTTTTTGAAATAATAAACCAGATGAGTTGGAAATTAATTAAGGGGAACATTTAAAATTCATCTTAGGCCAGGCACAGTGGCTCACACCTGTAATCACCAGCACTTTGGGAGGCTAAGACAAGAATTTGAGACCAGCTGCGCAATGTAGCAAGACCTTGTCTCTACAAAAAAAAATCAAAAATTAATCGGGTGTGGTGTCACTTGCCTGCAATTCCAGCTACTCAGGAGGCTAAGGTGGGAAGGTTGCTCTGAGCCTAGGAGGTTGAGGCTGTGGTGAGCTATAATTGTGCCACTGCATGCCAGTGACAGAGTGAGACCCCAACTCAAAAACAAATTCATTTTACATGCTAACTATGCATTTCAAGGATCACAAATTAGAATTTTTCATTTCTAACTTATTTTACTTTTTCTTTTTGCTAATCACTAACTGCTTAGTAGATTTTTTTAGTCACTGAAACAACCTGAATGTAACTTTTCTCTGGATTGGATACAATTTACAAGGCATGAAAGGGAAGAAAATAGACCTTCATCACCTCTATGCAAAGCAGCTTTTACTAGATTTGGGGAGCAGAAGTGACTGGCAGAGAGCAAGACACACCTCTGTGATGATGGCTTTTTGGTCCTTCACTCTTTGTGCCTCCTCTGGGTCCTGCTCCAGGCTGAAGACTTTAGAAAGGGGCACTGGCTTCCCACTTCGGCACAGGACTGCTTGGCATGTACCAACATTTGCCACAGTCAAGCTAAAACTACTTGCTGAGTCAGCAGTGTCAGGGCGGATGTAGCACAGGAGAGCAGAGGAGCCCAGCTTCTGGCCAGCCATTCCTAATTTCCTGTTTAGAAAGAAAAGAAAATGAAGACATGGTAGCTAATTTCAGAAGACAGTGATGGTCCTTCACATCTGTTCCTTCCTTTTTTTCCGCCATGTGATCATTAACTTGAATGCTAGCTCTTCCTATGGATGATGGTGGTAGAAGAGTTTGCCTTCCACTCGCAGCTGAGAAAACAGATTTTACAAAGCAGAGGAGATAACTGAGACGACAATGAAAGTGCATGTTTCTCTACTACATTTGTGTCTGATCACAGACTTCCTAATTCAGAGGTTCTCAAACTTTAGCATATCAAAATCACCTGGTGGGTTTGTCAGACGAGTCCACTGGGTCCCACCCACAAAGCTTCTGATTCCTTGGGTAATGGGCTGGCCCAATAAACTGTTTCTAACAAGGCTCTGGTAACGCTGAGGCTGCTGGTCCTAGAACACCACTTTGAGAACTACTCACTTAGGTTTTAAGTTCCTTGAAGGAAGTACCATGATTCTCCTTGTATCTCTCCATATACAGGGCATTCACATGCCTGCACTTGGTATACAATGCTAACAAGGAGCAGACATGATCAGAAAGATCTCGTTTCAAATTCCAGCTCTGCCAATTCCTGGCTATAGATCCTCAGCAAGTTATTTCTCTAAGAAATTTATCTGATAAAATACCTACCAGTTTGGCTTGTTTTGAAAACTTAAAATATAGTATGAGCAATACTTGGTACACTGCCTGGCTCTTGAAAGGTGCTGCATAAATTGAGTTCCCTTTCCCAAGCCCTTTATTTTGCCAAGTCTATTTTGCTCAATTCTATGGAAAAATAAACTCCTTTTCCAAAACTGTGTTTTGTGTTACAGTTACAGATACAACAGCTCAAGCTCCAGGCTGTTCCATCTCAGCCTCATTTATACAGGTTTACAACCCCTCAGTTGTTCATATCATTTATGCAGACCTACTGACGTACAAGATACTCCCACTTCAGTTTGGTTATATAGGAGGTCCTCGACTTACAATGGTTCAACTTAACAATTTTTCCATTTCACAACAATGCAAAAGCAATACTGTACGCAGTTAGTAGAAACCGTACTTTGATCTTTTCTCAGGCTAAGATATGCAGTACAATACTCTCTCGTGATGATCAGCAGCAGCAGCATCACAGATCCCAGTCACCACTAGATCACAAGGGTAAACAACCAATACTCTACAGTGCACTGTGATGTCAGATGATTCTGCCCAACCATGGGCTAATGTAAATGTTCTGAGGACATTTAAGATAGGCTGGGCTGAGCTATGACCCTCAGTAGGTTAGGTGAATTAAATGCATTTTCGACTTACAATATTTTCAACTTACAATGGGTTTATCAGGACATAACCCTATCAGATTATTCTTCAGGGAGCAATCTTTTAAAAAGTATTAACTGACAGTGGAGAAGACTAGCAGTAAATCTTAATCTACACATAAAAATGCCCCTAGATAGGATAATTAAGCAGCATCTGTGGTCAGGCGTGGTGGTTCACACCTGTAATCCTAGCACCTTTTTGGGAGATGGAGGCAAGAGGAATGCCTGAGTTCAGGGGTTTAAGATCAACCTGGGCAACTTGGCAAGACCTCATCTTTACGATAAAAAAAAAATTAGCTAAGTGTGGTGGCATGCGCCTGTGGTTCCAGCTACTCAGAAGGCTGAGGTGGAAAGATCGTCTGAGCCCAGCAGGTCAAGGCTGCAGTGGTTGTGAGTGTGCCACTGCACTCCAGCCTGGATGACAGAGTCAGATTCTGACTCAAAAAAAAGCAGCATGTGAAATAGCTGAAGTCCTAAGGAAAGGGGAAATTCAGCCACATTCATAGACAATACATATTAGCTTTGCAACACTGCCAAAGGCTGTTAATCCCCAGACATATGAATCTGATGAGTACTTCTTAACCTTTTTAAGTCACTGATTCCTTGGACAATCTTAGGAAAGCTCACCACCTTCCTCCTCCAAATGTATAACCACACACACACACACACACACACACACACATATACACACACACACACACACACACACACACAAACTTTTGCACATAAATTCTAGGCTTCCCAGATCCTCAGCACTTTGGGTTCAACAGAGAAAACAGCTGAATCCACAAGCTCCTAAGGAACCAAAGTCCCCATAATGTGCAGATATAGAGAGGACCAAGGAAGAAGTGAGATCTCTCCTTGATCCTATATTCATAATTTAGATTCTGACCTTCTGGTTTAGAGAGATTTATTTTCCAAAAGTAGAACTGAGTTAGGGATTATTCAACCCACCTGCTTACCTGTGAGATACCAAGAAGGTGTTAGCCATGAAAACTGTATCATTTGTTGACTGCTGTACTTCTTCCAAAAGCACATCTGCCATTGTACACTGGAGCAGGCGAGGGAGCTCCTCATTTCGGTCCCCATCAAACATGCCATACACAGCTCCGACACCCTCTGCAAAGTTATCCATAGCAAGGGCAGACACACACAGCCTATAAGAGAAATACGAGGAAGACAATCATCAAAGAAAGTTATCAGTAAAAGATTATTCTTCAGGGAGCAGTCCTTTAAAAAGTAAGTATTAAATGAAGGTAGAGAAGACTAGAAGTAAATCTTAATCTACGCATATAAAAAAAAGTCCCTAGAAGCCTGGCACAGTGGCTCGCACCTGTAAAATCCCAGCACTTTAGGAAGTTGAGGTGGTAGGATTGCTTGAAGTCAAGAGTTCCAGACCAGGCTGGGCAACATAGCAGGACCCTGTCTCTCTCTCTTTTTAAATCCCTAGGTATGATAATTAAGCAGCATCTGAATGAAAGAGCTGATGTTCTAAGAAAAGGGGAAATTTAGCCACATTCATGAATAGTACATATTAGCTCTGCAATATTGCCAAGGGTAAGACAAAATGCTTTCTCTTAGTAGTGATTAAGGACTAGTTTTGTCAAGGACTAGTTTTGTCAAGACCTGTCAGCCAAAAACCACCAGAGAACACCTGTGGTTAATGGTTTCTGATCAATTATGAGGGTTGTGCTATGGCTATGGGAAGTGAAGGAAGGAAAGATAAAACCACATACTCCTGTATTTTACAAAAAGTATCCCAACAATAATGTGTTTTTATAAAATAATCTGTTGATAGACTAAGATTCATTTCCAGAAAGACTGAAAAATAAAAGCAGTATGAAAATGAAAGTAGTATGGTGAACGACTGGCCAATAAAGAGAAGAGACAAAGGAAAGGGGTAGGAGGAAGAGGGAATGGGAATAGCAAAGGAGAATGCACACCACGGAACCCTGGGCTGTACAGGTAAGAAGTGCTGAAAGAACCCAGTATAGGATGTGGGCTTTGGTTGGGTCATTTTAGGGAGGGACTAAGGAAGTAAAGCACCATACTAGATTGGGTGCTGTTAGAAAATGGGGCCATTCTATGGCTGGGTATCTCAAATCTTATCTGTGAGGAAGGAAGACAAACAGAAAGATAAAGCTGTAATTGGTAAACATCTTAGCCATGTAAGGGAGTATGGACCGCACATTCATCTTGTTTTTGTCTTGCTATGTCGTTTCACAGGGATCTTATCTGACATTGCCATTCTGTGATTTGTTTGTGTGCAACAGAACATGACCTAGCTGTGAGCATCAGACCAGTTCACAGATGCCAGGAGCTGCCTTTTTTCATTCTCAGTCTCCAAAGCCAACATACTCACTTATTTCTCTGCCCTGCCATCTCAGCCAGTCCATGGCTCCAGAAGGTTGACGTAACAGTAGAATCTGTGGTTGGCAAAGGTTTCTGATCAATTTTGAGGGTTGTGATATGGCTGTGGGAAGTGAAGAAAAGAAAGATTAAACCACATACTCCTCTCTATTTTACAAAAACCATTCCAACAATATTATATATTTTTATAAAATAATCTGTTGCTAGACAAGATTCATTTTCAGAGAGATTAATGAAAGTAGTAGGCTAAACTACTGGCCAATAAAGAGAAGAAACAAAGGAAAGGGGTAGGAAAAATAGGAACCCATTATTGTTACAATCAATGCCATCTGTTTCCATTAAAAACTAAGCACAAAGATTTCTTAGTTTTAGCTAAGTGTCTATTATTAAATATTTTGACACAATGACATCTTAGTACAATGAATGAAGTTGTACTGTCTCTTAGATTTGTTATGTAACCTGTGCCACCTAAAAGACCTATGTCTGTCATGTGAAAATATTCAATGTGTGGCTCGGTGGGAGCCATGGAGTAGTCCTAATATAAACAGACTGACTACTAGATAGAACATCTATTCATAACTGAATCAAAGAAGAGAACCTAGAGGCTTTATTGCCAATCCAATCTATTGTGCTAATTAATCAAGATCTCCAGGGTCCTAAAGAAGACCCACACATGGGTCTAGTGGGCCTTAGAGCACATGTAGATTCAATTTCAAATTTTTTCCTACCTAAATATGTCCAGCGTCTTGTGTTCCAGAACGAGATTTGTATTTCCAGTCAGGTCAAGGTCTTGTAATGTAGCAGGCAGAGCCTCTGGAATCAAGATTTCTGTCAAGTCATTGCAACTCAGGTCCACAAACTAAGAAGAAATGGAGAAATCAAAAGAAAACACATGACAGTGAATTCTTTATTCCCAAATGTTCAATCTCCTACTATATCTTCAAAGGGGAACTTAATTTCTTTCCAGGAATTGGTTATGTACATTCTGATTCCAAATGCAGCATATGAGAAGAGAATACTGTTTCTTCCTTATGAGAAGAGAGCAACCTCATTCACACTCCTTTCTTCTTTCTAATAAAAGGAAAATAATCTCATTCACACTCTGGCTATTTCCCCTGGGAGGACATGATTCCAGCAGAAGTACCTGAATCTGAGGCAACTGCAGTATTTCTGGGAAAATGCTGATGTTGTTGGAGTGTGCGACAAGGGTGTGCAGCCTTTTGCAGTTTGCTATGGTTGTGGGAATCGTTTTAAGCTTGTTGCCACTCAGGTTCAGTTCCTCCAATTGCTCCAATTTATTTAGTTTGCTGAAAAAGAAACATCAAAATACTGCACTGCACCAAAAATGAGCAGCTGTCAGACAAGTGCTATTTTACAGAAGCCACAGGGTAGAGAAGGCTGACCTAGTCCACTGCCAGATGACTGGTGAGAATGAAATAATCAGACTCCGGCAAAAGCAATGGCTCATCAAGATGACCACTACTGTGATACCTCAGCCTCTCAGTGTGTTTCAAAGGCTGAAGCTTCCCTTGTTTTTCTTACAGTTGTTAGATCCTACAGGCATGAACATCTTCCAGTTACCTGACTTTCGGGAAGTGGGTGAAAAAGGACCAGTCTAGAGTTGGGAGAGTCATCCTGAAGTCTGCTTCACCACTAACAAGCTACAAGATACTGGGTAAGTTAATGTCAGTGGACCTCAACATCCTCAGCTATATAAAAAAAAAAAAGTACTAAATCACCACTAAGATTCTCTTCAATTTTAAATTTCTGCAATTACTTGTTCATGGCATAATTCATCTCCACTAAACATTTATCAAGTTCTTAGACAGTACTGCCCAGGACTGTGATGTCAATGATTCACATTGTTCTACTGACTGAGCAAAGCTTCCCATACAATAAGTAAATTATCTTAAGTCAGATGAACATCTTTATGTAGATTATTACACATTGTTTTAATTTCTTTTGATTTACTGACTTAAAAAATAAACTGCTGTAACATAGAATTTGGAAAACAAAGAAAATAAATTACAATACCGGCAATCTGAAAGAATTACTATAACCATTTTACTGAATTTCCCACCAGATTTTTCATATGATGTTTTACATATATTTTATATTTGGCCTTTTTCATGTAACATAATTTCTATCGCTAGAAAATTCATAAATTTTTTTAATAAATAAGTTTAGTAAATTAAAGTTATTTTTTCTTCTTACAATAACTCATTCACGATCACTGACGTGAATTTACATCATTCCAAATTCTGTTCCTGGTTGCCACTGATGTGAATTTATGTCTTTGCAAAATTCTGCTTCTGAATAATATATTCCGTCTGCAACCCAAATAAAGACACAAAGCTTGGAATGCTAGTCAGAGTGGTGTCTGAGGCAAATACTGGATGCCTGCAACTTTCAGCTGTATTATGAAAAAGATGACAATTTAGAAAAGACCAGTTAACTTGTGCTTAATGGCAGAAATTTGCAGCAACCAGCTTTGGATTTTAATTTTCACCCACAACCAGTATTAGGAAAGTGAAAAATTTGCTGATTGCGAATGTGATAATATATATGCACCAAAAAATAGAGACAATCAGGAAAAAAAATGTTAATTCCACTGCCCAAAATAATCTCTGATGACATTTTAGTACATGGTCTTCTTGTCTTTTTTAAGGCACAAAACTATTTTTTAAAATTAAAAATGGTGCTACATTATATATATTATTTTATAACTTATTTTTTAACTTAATAATATATTTTAAAAGTGTTCCCATGTTCAAATTTCATGTTCTTCCCTTATATATATATATATGCCTGGAATTTATGATTTGTAAATAGAAATACACTGCCCGTATCTCAATCAATTTTTTATTGTGTACCTAGAACTGTGCTATATTCTGAAAATAGTTCAAAAGACACACGATTAGGATTGTGCCTGTATAATTATAACACTGCTCAGGAAATGACCTAATAGTGGATTTATTATTCAGTATGAAACCTACATTTTTTAAAATATGCTGCTCCTAAATTCCATTTAGTTTTATTATATATATATTCAGATTAATCTTGTATGATCTCCTGTTAATTTCTGTCTTTACTATTAGTTTCTTATTTTTATTTTCTTTGGTATGTTTTAAGTTTTATATTAACCTGCTTTTGACTCCTCCAACAATAAAAGTGTTATCAAATTAGGTGAGATTCATCAGTTTTAGAGTATTATACCTGGTATCACCCAACAGCTTCATTAGCCAATATGAAGTGGTTTCATAAGCCTTGTCAGTGGGTTGTTATTTCCACTTTACACGAACATATTTGAGGTCAACTAAATTAATCTGATAAGACTTCAAGAGATCTACACATTCTGAAATTAAGATTCTACACTTATTTTAAAAGCTATTGTTTGAATTCTTTCAAGGAAACAATTAAGTTTATCCTCCTTATCTTATGAAGTTCTATCTTATTTCATAAATGCTCACAAAATTTCATTAAAATTATATCAAATATTATTTCTCCATGTTCTTCGTTTTTGAAAATATGACTTTTAATGACTACTTTCATGGTATAGTTAGAATTTTCTGGTGTTAAATTTTTCAAATTTTAGCCAGACACAGTGGTTTATGCTGTTAGTCCCAGCTACTCAGGAGGCTGAAGTGGGAACATAGCTTGAGAGCAGGAGTTTGAGGCTAGCTTGGGCAAAACAGTGAGACCCCCTTTCTTTTTAAGACAAAAAAAAAAAAAAGCCAGGAGCAGTCTGTAATCCCAGCACTTTAGGAGGCATAGGCGAGAGGATTACCTGAGCCCACATGTTCGAGACCAGCCTGGGCAACATGGCAAGACCTTGTCTCTGAGCCCAGCAGGTTGAGGCTGCAGTAGCATGAGTGTGCCACTGTATTTCAGCTGGGAGACAAAGTGAGACACCCACTCAGAAGAAAAAAAGAAAAAAACAAACAAAAAACAGGTAATTTTCTCCAGCTAGTTTTCTGTAATTGATTCAATTCATACAAGGCAAGTAGAGAGGAAAGAATACAGGCGTAGCTAGTTTCTCAGGCCACTGTAATAGCCTGACTCTCTACATATTCTAAAGCTTCTTTTTTTTTAAATGCAGAGAAATGGGAACACTTCTACACTGCTGGTGGGCGTTCTAAAGCTTCTTTTAATCAAGTATTTCCTGGAAGATATTTATTTCTCCACTGACATTGTCTAAAACTTTGATAGCATTAAATGTCATTCTTACATCTTCTTATAGGTGTAATGTGGCTAACTACTATTCATCTCTTCTTCCAGGAAGCCTAACCCTGCTCCCAGGCTGTGTAGTGCAATGAGCAACCTGTGAATATCTCCTTAAACATCTGCCTTTATTGGACTGCACTGTAACCGTCTATATATTTGTCCCCAATTTGATAGTAAATTCCTTAAGGATAGAGACTGTAACTGTTAAATAGTATTTGGCGTACAGTAGGCATTTCATATATGTATCATGAAAAAACTGATAGACTCAACAGTATTTTATAAAACAGTGTTGACAGCCGGGCTCGGTGGCTCAGCCTGTAATCCTGCACCTTTGGGAGGCTGAGGTGAGTGGATGGCCTGAGCCCGCGGGTTCGAGACCCGCCGGGCAACTTGGCGAGACCTCATCTCTACAATAAATCAAAAC
>NW_007256216.1:188181-205077 GCF_000164805.1 Carlito syrichta | reverse complement strand
AAGGATTGCCGGAGCCCAGCAGGTCGAGGCTGTGGTGGCCGGGAGCGGCCACTGCACTCCAGTCTGGGCGACAGCGTGAGACTCCAACTCAAAAAAAAACAAAACAAAACAGTGCTGACAAAAGAAAAATTTACCTTCAGAATTTATTTCATACGCCTGTACTTTTCTAGGTTAAGTATTCTCAGATCATTATTAAGTAATTAGAACTAAAAATTAAACACACTTTAACCACGATTTCTTTATTTAACAAGGGAGTACTATTAAGATGGGATTTTCTGATTCAACTAGTGAAATCACAGCATCTATGAAGTCATTCACCATAGTCATGGTCAGCTGTAATTTAGTGTGTCAGCCAGGCACAGTGGTTCACGCCTATAATCCTAGCATTTTGGGAGACAAAGAGAAGATTGCCTGAATTCAGGGGTTTGAGATCAGCCTGAGCAACATGGTTAAGACTCTGTGTCTCTACAATAAATCAAAAAATTAGTCAGGCATGGTGATGCATGTCTGTGGTTCTAACTACTTGGAAGGCTGAGGTGGAAGGATCACTTGCCCAGCAGGTAGAAGCTGCAGTGGCCATGAGCATGACACTGCACTTCAGCCTGGGTGACAAAGTGAGATTCCAACTCAAAAAAAACAAAACAAAACAAACACTTAGTGTGTCAAATGTAGAATTAATGTTGTATATCTGAAATGATAAATTTTGCATTCATTTACCTTGCAGGAAAGGTCTGTAGCTGGTTGTTTGCAAGGTGTAAGATGCGCAGGTGTGGGTGTCCCACCAGAACAGGTATACACTGATCTGTCAGGAGATTGTTGGTCAGATAAAGCAGCTGCAGCATACTCAGACTCTCCTCCCCAGTGCAGGCAGATGGTAAAGACTCCAGACTATTTGCAGATGCATTCAAGTATCTGAGACTGACAGAACACATACAAATCATCATTTCCTTTATTTGTTGCTTTCTTACATAAAAACCATCATGCTATATCAGTATGGAATGCTGCCATTCCAAGCTTCCAAATTGAGAAGAAAAAAAAAAAGGTAATTTTGTCCAAATAATTTCCTCTATTTGATTCTATTCTATCCAAAGTTCCTTTTACTCAACTCAAGCAAGGCAAGTACAGACGAAAGTATACAGACTTGGTTGTTTTCCCAGTCTTCTGTAGTGGCCTGATTCTAACCTAGTTTCATCTTTTACTGTCTATGCATCTACTGAAAAGGATGTTGACTCTCATGTTCACATATATCTGAACTATGGAGACAAATTTTTGAATTCATACGAATCCCCTAATAATGAATATACAGACTATTTCCATATATATGGTACTACAGACATGGCAATGAGCATCTTTGTGTCAATATCTATTATTTCTTTAGGTTACATTCCTAGAAACAGAATTTGTGGGACCAAAGGATATACATATATAAAGATTTTTTAATATATTGCCAAACTAAGATCCAGAAAGACTGTATCAGATTATACTTCCACAAGAAGATAAGAATGTCAGTTTGCTCTCAATTTTGTCACCACTGAGTATTATGATTCACTTTAATCTTTGCCAAACTATAGGTAAAACATCGTATTATTTAAAAATCTGTCTAGTATTATGTCTGGTATATACAGAACATTCTCAATAAAAGGCTGTTAATATTATTAAACTTGTGTGGTCTTAAATCTTCTTCATGTTGGGTTATCCATATCCCCAATTATTTTTTTAAGAAATTGATACAGGCTGGGCTTGGTGACTCAGCCTGTAATCCCAGCACTGTGGGAGGCCGAGGTGAGTGGACTGCCTGAGTCCGCAGGTTCAAGATCAGCCCAGCGAACTTGGAGAGACCGTGCCTCTATAATAAATAAAAAATTAGCCAGGTGAGATAGCACGTGCCTGTAGTTCTGGCTACTTGGAAGGCTGAGGTCGAGGCTGCAGTGGCCAGAAGCGTGCCAATGCACTCAAGCCTGGGCGATGGATAAATAAAAAATATAATACAAGAAACTGATTCATAATAGTTGTACATACCTAATTAGCTTTTGAGCTTATTGAGAGGTACTGTATGTCTGTTTGAATCCTTGTCCCAAAAATAAATGCTCTGTGCAGAATTAGTATTAAATATTACTAACATTTTGCTACAGCTAAGTAACTTCCTTACTACAGATCCTAAAGTTGTAAACCAATTTTATTTAGACTGTCATCAGGACTAAATGCAGTGTCATACACTGCTAACAAATACACTGCTAACAAATACTTGGTAATAACTGCATCAAGACTTTTTATAAACTTTACAAAAAGAAAATTTCTTTCAAATATTTTTTAGAATTTCCAAGATTTTATTATGAGTAATATCCAACCAAATATATAATACATTAAAAGATATAAGCAGGGCACAGTGGCTCCCAGCACTTGGGAAGGTGGAGGCGAGAAAACTGTCTGAGCCCATGGATTCGAGACCAGCCTAGGCAATATGGCGAGACTTTGTCTACAATAAATCAAAAAATTACACACATCTGTAGTTCCAGCTACTTGGAAGGCTGAAGAGGAAGGACTGCCTAAGCCCATCAGGTTGAGGTTGCAGTGACTATGAGCCTGACACTGCACTCCACCTGGGCTACAGAGTGAGACTCTGACTCAAAAACAAAAGATGTATAAGCTGCTAAAGGGAAAAAAAGCCAGACACCCACAGACTACATAATTTTTGTATGTCTCCTGTTAATTTACTACTGCTTATCTCTGTTTTCTCCATTTCTAAACCAAAGACAATACCACCTTCTTCATATTATAGAACACTATAATTAAAAACTAATATTCATTTAAAGTGACATACACATTAGCTAAACCTGATAATGGGTCTCAAAATGGGAAGACAGGTCATCTGTTTGCTAATTTACAGTGAGAAGGCAGTGAATGGTTATTACCTTTAAATACACAGTTTTTAAAGTCAGTAGTAAACTTTGCAAATAAAGACTGTAACTCAAAGATAGTTTGGTAAAGCTAGAAGCAAAAACCAAATAAACTTTTGTGTTATGTTCTTTTCTCTCCAATGCAAAAGCTGAAAATCGCCCAAGGAATATATATATATATATTATATCAGAATGTTATAATGATAAAATATATATATTATATATATATGATAATGATATAATATATATATCAGAATATTATAATTTAATCTTTAAATGTCATAACTACATTCATTTTCTTACATGAAAGCCTGAATCCTCCCCAAACTATTTAAAATTGTTTACAACATAATAACTTAAGTATTCCATGGCTACTTCAACTTTGAGTTAAAGATTCATGAAACTGTCATAGCTTCCTTCATAAAAATTGCAATTAAGTCTCCACCCATAGCAGGACTATCAGGTAAAACTCTCTATAAATATAGTTCCAAAGGTCACTCTAATGACAAGTCACTAGTTTGTTTAGCCAATGATTCTGCTCTTCGGAGAAAAAAAAAAAATCCTAACCCTTGTTACTTACTTTAAGGCCTTGGAGAAGAGGGTGTCTGGCAGCCTGGTAAGTATGTTATGCTGAATATCCAATACCTCGAGAGGGATGTGTTCCACCAGCATTGGAAGGTTTTGCACATGATTGTGTCCCACCATCAGTTTTCTCAGACTCAAGCTACTCAGAATTCTAAGGGGAAACAAGTACAAAGAAACAAATAAAAACTTACTAGAATCTTTCTTTCTGAGGTTGTGCTTGGCTTTTTCACTGAAATCAGTAAATGAAAAGAACACAGTCTTCTAGACTGCATAATCACCAACAAGTGCCTGGGTCAAGAAAGGATCCACAACCATATGTTTACCTACCACCCACCAGGAAGTCATTAGGGTCATTCTGAGAAAAAAGGAATTAATGAAAGCAAACAGCACAGAGGAGGTTTTAACTAACAAAGCAATTTCTAGAGTAAATCAATTAGATTTTAAGTCTAAACGGCAACAAAAATTCAGTGGATATATTAATATTTACAACAAATTTCATTACAATAAAAACTACTATTTACTGAGTGCTTAAAAGGTGCTAAGTCATTTAACAATGAAGCTCACAAAGGTTACATGACTTTGATTTGTCAAAGATGTCACACTGAATAGTAAATGATATAGTCTGGATTTGAACTACGGTCTGACTCCAAAGGTTGTGGTCAAACTTATTATGCTACAAGGCTTCTAGTTTAATTTTAAAGACTCCATTAGGTAATAACCACACATTTTATACCTCAGTGCTTTTGAATATATTACCTCCCACCCCTCCCCAAGCACCACTCTTTCCTCTCCACTTAGAGAAATCACACCATCTGGTAAAGGTCAATTAAATGCTATCTTCTCCATGAAGCACTCTCTAATTATTCAAAGTTCTTCTGAATTTCTAAAATATTTAATTTATACAGTCTAGTGATTAAGAGTGAAGGCTCTGGAGTAAAAATGACGACATTCAAATGCCAGCTCCCATCACCTCCTAGTTAAGCGCAAACTCAGACAAATTACCTAAATGTCCTGAATCTTAGTTTCTTCATTTCTAAGACAAGGATGACAGTACCTAAGGTTTTTAAAGAATTGAGATAAAGAAAGTGAAGTTCTTAGGACACTGCTCACTCATAATAACTCATTCTATAAAATTAACTATTACAATCACATCTCAATCTAAGCCAGCAACTCCTGGTATATTTTATCACAGGTATCTGGGCATATGCCACGCTATTCTCTCATTAAGTAGCTTGTAGGCCAACACCATGCACTAGTCCTTACTAAAGTCCTTATGGCACCTCATGCTGCCTTGCACTCAGCAGGTACTCAATATCCAACCCAAATCTAGAAAAATAATGAAACACACACCCATGTATATATTCATACATACATGCACAATATATACTTTCATACACACATACCTCATAGGAACCTCTGTGAGAAGATTATAGCTCACATCTAATATTTCTATCTTCTTTGCTTCACAGGCCCAGTCAGGAATACATTCTAGAAGGTTTCTACAGAAAATAAATAATTGAAAGGCATCATTTAAGATGACAAATGAAACTCACTTGACTGTAATGTATCCATTAACCAGTCTATGAGCCCCTTGAGAGAAGGAACACTATCTCCAAGGCATACTGTGGGACACTGCCTAGAATACAGTAGGTGCTCAGTATGGTTCATCTTCAAAGAAGGTTAAAAGTCTTTCTGCACATGTGGTAGAATGGGAAGGGAGAAAGAGATGAAGAAAGACTTCATAGAAGAGACAACTTAAAACAAAGCTTCAAGGAGGAGGAGTTCTACAGGTAATGACTGAGAAGAGAAGGAAAATGTTAGAACAAATAAAAGGAAGTAGGGACAAAAGACAACTAGTGCAGAAAAAGTTTCAAGCCATTTAGAACATGATTCAAATATTCATTGGGCCTGATTCAAATATTCAGTAGCCAGAGGTGTTGTGAGGAATTTTATTTTCATATGTGATTTAGCTTCTCTGGGTCTCAAGATAGCTATCGATTAATCAATTGATATAATGAGGCAGAATGAAGTAGTGCTACAGAAATGAAACACAGATACTGCTATGACAGCTTAGTGAAGGAAACACTTTGCCTGAAATGGAACAAGGCAAGCTTCCTCAGAGGACATCTGAAGAATGTTGTACAATGACCTGACATGAGGAGCATATTTCAAACATGGTCGGCAACATGAGGTAGAGACCAGAGATGAGAAAAGAAATGACATGATCCTTGTGGGGAATAACAAGAAGTGAGGCAATGCAAAAGCAGCTGGGAGGAGAGGGCCTGGGCTGGAGATCTGGGTGGTACTGGATGGTGCTGAGAAAAAGGAAGACACTGACACACACGAGATGGTAGAAGAGGAAGAGGAGGAGGACAAGGACGACTAACAAGGTCCAGGACTGTGGAAGTACAGGGGGCTACAGGCCAAGACAGCTGGACTGGCCTTGAACAGAGGGGAGAGGCTGAGATTAGGTATGTGCCTACATACATTCAACCAAGGTGACAGGAAGAAATCACTCACAATAGCCTCTATTTTCTCAATCAAGCAGGAAGCTAAGCTCCAGCATGGAGAAGAAGTAGAGCAATGTGGAACAGATGCTGAGGATAATGGAAGGAGCTGGTAAGAGAAAAACCAATAAGCTCCAGATGAGGGTTGGAAATTGTAAATTTATAGTGGCGTCCATTTGGATGTGATTTTCTTCAGCAATGGCCAAGCTCAGTGGAAAAGGTAAAATCTTTTATGTTGGGGTTTTTCAGGAAAGATAGGAAAGAAAGAAATGGATGGCAGGGATTCTAAAACAATAGCTTAATAATAAAGTAACAATAACAAAAAGAAACCTGGCTACAATATTTTTTTTTTTGAGTTGGAGTCTCACTTTGTCACCCAGACTGGAGTGCAGTGGCCACTCCCAGCACCTGCAGCCTCGACCTGCTGGGCTCCGGCGATCCTTCCGCCTCAGTATTCCAAGTAGCTGGAACTACAAGCGCACACTACCACACCCAGCTAATTTTTTTTCTATTTATTGTAGAGATGAGGTCTTGCCAAGTTGCCCAGGCGGGTCTCGAACCCATGGGCTCAGGCAATCCACTCACCTCAGCCTCCCAAAGCACAGGATTACAGGCTGAGCCACTGAGCTCGGTTTCTTTTTTTTTTTTTTTGAGTTGGCGTCTCACTTCACTGCCCAGGTTGGAGTGCAGTGGCACGCTCATGGCCACCCCAGTGTCGACCTGCTGGGCTCAGGTGATCCTTCCACCTCAGTCTTCCAAGTAGCTGGAACTATAGGTGTGTGCTACCGTGCCCGGCTAACTTTTGATTTATTGTAGAGACATGGTCTCGCCAAGTTGCCTGGACTGGTCTCGAACCCGCAGGCTCAGGCAATCCACTTGCCTTGGCCTCCCAAAATGCTGGGATTACAGGCTGAGCCACCGAGCCCGGTCAAGCTAATATTTCTTAAGAGATTACTGTATGCCAGGCACTATGCTATGTATTTGGCATTTATTATCTCACTTAATCGTCACAACAAGCCTGACCATATAGGACCTTGCACACTGCTTGCTCCTTCAATCTGACTTAAGCATTCTATATGCACAGCACTTATCATGTTGCCTGGTAACTGAACGATTGTTTATCTTTTCCACTATACTATAAAACCCAACCAATGAATCCAGAATGCCTAGCAGCGTGGTTTAAAATGAATGAATAAAGAAAAGCAAACCTCATTTATGTTTGTTCTTGGCCATCAACAGAAGCATTAAAGTCCTGAATATAATTACTATCACTACAAAAGTAAGACAAACATGAGTCATAAGAGTATTTTTTTAATTGAATAATTTTTTTAAAGCCCACTACCTGCCGGGCTTGGTGGCTCAGCCTGTAATCCTGCACCTTTGGAAGGCTGAGGTGAGAGGATTGCCTGAGCCCGCGGGTTCGAGATCCGCCTGGGCAGCGAGACCTCATCTCTACAATAAATCAAAAAATCAGCTGGGCGTGGTAGCACATGCCTGAAATTTCAGCTACTCGAAAGGCTGAGGCGGAAGGATAGCCAGAGCCCAGCAGGTTGAGGGTGCGGTGGCCGGGAGTGTCCACTGCACTCCAGTCTGGGCGACACAGTGAGACTCCAACTCAAAAAAAAAAAAAACCCACTACCTAAAAAATCAAGAATTATCTGATTCCAACTGACAAAACCAATGCTATAAAGATAACAGGTCTTCTTTGCATCTTATCCTAAATCCACAAGTCTTTAAGGATATAATTCACAGCATTTTTCTATCTCAAAAGGTTCTTTCCTGTAACTACAAAGTATGGCTATTAAACTTACTCTTCCACTCATCCTTTCTCTAAGTGAGCCCAAAATTTCAATATATTTCAATTTCTTATACCTCAAAACTGCCAAAGTAGCCACACACATCTCTGAAACAGTAAGAATCAAACAAGCACTACCCTCATGACAGACACTCACCGGGAGAGTTCTAGGGAAGTGAGTAGACTGGGTACCGGATAGACATTCACTGCTGTCAGCTCTAATAAAAAACAAATAGACGTTAGTGATATCCTCTAAAGAAGAAAGTGACAGTTGACAAGAGAAAAGTCGTTTAGTGAAATCACAACAGAGAAAACTGATGTCCTCCACTAAGATGAACTAAAAATAAAAACTATTGAGTAACTCACTTTGACTAACTGCTTGATCCCAATTTGTTTTGAAAAACACATACAGCCAGGCGCAGTAATCCCAGTACTTTGGAAGGCGAAGGATTGCCTGAGCCCAGTTCAAGACCAGCCTGAGCAACTTGGCGAGACCTCGTCTTTACAATAAATAAAGAAATTAGCCGGACGTAGTGGCTTGTACCTGTGGTTCCAGCTACTTGGAAGGTTGAGATGGAAGGATTGTCTGAGCCCAGCAGGTTAAAGCTGTGGTGGCTGTGAGCGTACCACTACTGCATTCTAGCCTGGGTGACAGAGTGAGACTCTGACTCAAAAATAAATAGAATAAAATGTTAAAAGTATAACATAAATAAAGAAAAGTGTAATAATTCAGTGAATTTTTACAAACTGAATATCTAGTGGAACCAACACCCAGATCAAGAAACAGAACATTACCAGCTCCCTGGAAGCTTCACCTTGTCTTCCCTTCCAGTAACTACCCTGCAAGGGCAACACCATTCTGACTACAAATACGACAGATTACTTTTGTCTATTTATATAAATATACACATATAGTATGTATAGTTTTTTCTCTGGCTTCATTCACTCCACAATATGCTTGTAGGATTTGTTCACATTGTTGCATATGGCTATAGTTCATTCATTCTCATCCCTGTATTAAATTATTTTATGTGAATATGTTATAATTTATTTGCCCATTTTGGAATTGATGGGAATTTAAGCCTTTTCTAGTTTGGGGTTACTATGAACATATTTATCCATGTCTTTTGTGGATTCTAATATAAGCACTTAGTCGAGTATATGCCTAGGAGGGTACTGGTGGGTACAGGATATGTTTATGTTCACTCTTAGGTAGATACTACTGAACACTTTTCCAAAGTGGTTGTACCAATTTATAATAGCTGCCACTGTTATTTTCTGTCTTTTCCATTCTAGTCATTCTGGTAGGTATGTGGTAGTGCCACATAAGGGTTTCAATTTGCATATTCCTAATGACTAGCAAAATTGAGTGTCTCTCCCTATGTTAAATGATCACTTCTTTTATGAAACTAAGTTATTTACTTTGAGGCATCAAAACTGCAACTCCTGTTGGCCAGGAGCAGTGTCTCACACCTGTAATCCCAGAGCTGTGGGAAGCAGAGGAGAGAGGACTGCCTGAGCCTAGGAGCTCGAGAGCAAACTGGGCAAATTGACAAGATCTCACCTCTACAATAAATAAAATAATCAACCAGGCATGGTGGCACACACCTGTGGTTCCAGCTTTTTGGAAGGCTGAGGTGAAAGGATAGCCTGAGTCTGGCAGATCAAAGCTACCGAGCAATAGGCAATGCTACTGCACTCTAGCCTGGGCGACAAAATAAGATGCTCACTCAAAAAAAAAACAAATGTTTATGTGAATTCTTCCAGGTTGCAGAATCTAAGGATTCTATAAACAGAGTACATACCCTCAAACAAGCCCTATTCAATACACTGGTGTGATAGAAGTTCAGTGACTAAGAAGCACTACATGTGTACTGATGAGGTCTTTTCCAGCACGGCCAAGCATGCAGACTCTGTAGATACATTAAGAATAATCGAGATGGGCCTGATAGCAATCATCTCCATTGGAAGGACTTAATATTATGTCACAGCATCCATAAATGGCACAAGTCAACATTCATCAGTTTGGACACTCTTCTGACCAAGCAATTAATCTAAGACAACAATCTGAAGCTTCTATAACATAACAGGCAACACAAACAGAAATCCTTAATATTCTTATTTTATTTTATTTTTTTTGAGTTGGAGTCTTACTCTGTCATCCAGACTGGAGTGTAGGGTTATCATCATAGCTACTGTAGCCTCGACCTGCTGGGCTCAGTCTATCCTTCCACCTCAGCCTTCCAAGTAGCTGGAACTACAGATGCATGCCATCATACCCAGCTAGTTTTTGTGATTTATTTTAGAGACCAGATCTTGCCAAGTTGCCCAGGTTGGTCTCGAAACCCTGGGCTCAGGCAATCCTCTTGCCTTGGCCTCCCAAAGTGCTGGGATTGCAGGCTGAGCCACCGTGCCTTGCCTACCTGGCTAATTTTTAAAAATTTTTTGGAGACGGGGTCTTGCTATATTGCCCAGGCTGGTCTCAAATGCCTAGCTTCAAGTGATCATCCTACCTCAGCCTCCCAAAGTGCTGGTGATTACAGGTGTGAGTCACTGAACTCAGCTGCTTAAAAAAAAAAATTTAAATATTACACATACAAAGAGGTAAACATCACCCCATATATGGTTTTCATCATTTCTCATGGATTCTTTCATTCTGTTATGGCATACTTAATGCTAAGAAAACAATATTCCTGTGTTTTCAATTCTGATTAACTATCATAGTATACACGTACTTTACTTTCTTTCCTTGCTCAAAAATATTAATACACAAAACTTATATATATTCATTTCCACTGCTGTGCAATATTTAATTATATAAATATCACTACTGATTTACCCATTTCCTAGTAATAGTCCATTTTTTCACTATCACAATGCTGTGATAAACATTCTTTTACATATCACTTCGTGCATATGTGTCTTTGGGATAGATTCCAAGCAGGGGAACTGCTAGAAGATGGTATATGTGTGCCTTCGACTGCCGTAACACTGTCACATTACTCTTCCAAGTGGTTTTACTAGTCAATTCTCACTGGCAGTGTTTAAGAGCTCTGGGAGATGCTTCTCCTCCTATCTGGTTACACTCAGCATTATCTTTTTCATTTTGTTTTTTTTTTTGAGTTGGAGTCTCTGTCGCCCAGGCTGGAGTGCAGTGGCACACTCACAGTCACCACAGCCTTGACCTGCTGGGCTCAGTGAAGCTTTCACCTCAGCCTTTCAAAGCAGCTGGAACTATAGGTATGCGCCACCACGCCCAGTTAATTTTCTGATTTACTGTAGAGGTGAGGTCTTGCCAAGTTGCCCAGGTTGGTATCAAACTCATGGGCTCAGGCAACCCTCTCACCTCGGTTTCCCAAAGTGCTGGGATTATAGGCGTGAGCCACCATGCCCAGTCAGCATAACCTTTTCTAAAAAATGTGATACTCTCAAGTCACCTCTCACTCAGGACACGGAAGGTGGAGTAACCCGCTGAGTCACACAGCTGCTCTGTCCTGCAGTCCTTTCCCTCAAGCTGTGACATGGAGAGAGTGACCTCAGCCCTTTTCCTACTGGTAGGCCTGCCCACCTGCCAATGACCCATTTGCTGATACAGACAGTCCCTTCTACTATGACTGGAAAGGCCTGCAGCTGAGTGGTATTATTGTTGGAGGGCTCCTGTGCATTGCTGGGATCGCTGTGGCCCTGAGTGGGAAAAATAAAATGCAAGGGCAATCAGAAGCACAGCCCCTTACCTGAGAAAGCCACCCCACTTATCACTCAAGGCTCTGCCAGTACCTACTGAGCACAGAACCAACCTCTAGAGATGCCCCAAAGCCTGACACTGGCCTTCCACCCCACTCCTCCCTCCCCTGGAGACCTTACCCTCCAGGATGAACTTTTTCTCTAAGAGCAGCTGTTAGGTCCTTTTCTGATCAGGAAACTGTCCAAAGCTTACTTATAAATTAAATTGGTCTCACCTTTCCCTCCCATGAAAAAAAAATTTGATGAGTAAGAAATGTTACTATTTAGATTTGCATTTTTCTGACAGTGAAATTGAGCATCTTTTTATTTCCTTCTTTAAACAGAGAAAAAGGTAAGTACAACTTTTGTGGTAAAAATAACTCTCCATAAAAAGAATGGTCTCAACAAATTTGAGGCCCTCCACGATGAAAAATATTCCTAAATTGGGTGCAGTGGCTCAAGCCTGTAATCCCAGTACTTTGCCTGTAATCCCAGTACTTTGGGAGGCCGAGGCAAGAGGATTGCCTGAGCCCAGGAGTTCGAGACCAGCCTGGGCAACTTGATAAGACCTCATCTCTACAATAAATCAATAATTAGCCAGGCACGGTGGTGCACACCTGTAGTTCCAGCTACTTGGAAGACTGAGGCAGAAGGATTACCTGAGTCCAGCAGGTCAGGGCTGCAGTGGCCGTGAGCAAGCTACTGCACTCCAGCCTGGGTAACAGAGTGAGACTCCAGCACACAAAAAAGGAAAAACCATTCCTTACGGGCCATTCAAAAAGAGGCGGTGGTCCAGATGTAGTTCCTGGGCTATAGTTTGCCAACCCCTGTTTCAGATTATTACTGACACTTTTGTTTTAAACACGCTTGCCTGTTATTTTGTAAAATGACTCTTATTAGGCTCACTTAGTAAACCTCAGAGTATCTTGCCATGTCTTTTCATGCACATCACAACCACTTAAGTGTTGACAGCAAAGTGAAGAAACAAAGCTAGGCCTCAATGAGTCACAAAATCCATTCTGCAGAGTCACTGAGAAGCACCACAGATGCCACTGTTCTTAGAAAGCATTGACTGGCACTGAAAGGGAAAAAACAGGAGCCTGGACAAAAAACTCACTGTTGGAATTGGCGTAGACAGTCCTAAGGGAAAAGCCGCTGAGTGTCAGTTCCCTCAGCTGGTTTCGCTCACAGTGCAGCTGCTCTAAGTTGCATAAGGAGCTGAGATCTAAGTCAGTCAGCTGGTTGTCCCGCAGATCCATGTGAGTGATGTATCTATTTCCCTCCAGATTTTCAAGAACCATGGTTTTCAAACAGTTCATCCTTAATATTCCAAAACAAGGAAATATCACAAATAGATTCAATTAATTTGTTTACCAAAAGAAAACTAGGAGAGCTAATCCCTTTTTCTATTTCCTTAACAACTTAAGAATTTCACTACTTGCCTCATTTTGCAAGGTACTATATAAATAACCACATATAGTTTATAAACAAATAACTCAAGGTACTAAGAAGTTAGAGAATCCAGACTGGCAAATATATATACAAATTAAATAAAGAGAAGAAACAAAGGGCTTATATGCTCAAACAGCCAAATACTTTTATCCAAATACCTAAAGTTAGGTAGGAACTAAGAAATAGGCCAAAGGAACAAGATGAACATAAGCTTTAGGATTAGTAAACAGCAAAGTAATCATGAAAATACCACGTCAAGAGAAAGAGGACACAGTCACGCTTCCTTCTGTGACTGTAACATAATTAACATAACATTAATTAATGGAGAAGAAAATAATCTGTATGTATTTTGAAAAGTTCAAAGGCTTCTGGGTTCATTTCTATGCAAGTATATGATTTAATGCACATAGACCTGTTTTCATTTTCCTGTATTTCAATAAACCTGCCACTTACTAAGTCTTTACAAGGTACATTAATAACTACTGTAAATGACAGACCATCTAGTAGGTGTCCTTTAATAATTTCCTTTAGGAAAAGTTTCTGACTAGAAAATAAAACTCTCATAAAAATTCTTAGTGGTAAAACCTTTAATATTTTGATTATAATACAACAGATAGCAAGAAGAAACCCAATGACTCAAAAGAAAAATGGTTAACTTTATAGAAAACTATAAATTACTAATATGCATATAAAAAGATACTCAACCTCACTCCTAAGTAAATAAATATGGATTAAAGCAATGAAATACGGCCAGGCACAGTAGCTCACACCTGTAATCCCAAAACTTTGAGAGGCTGAGACGAGGATTGCTTGAGCCCAGGAGTTCAAGACCAGCCTGCCTGGACAACATAGCAAGACTTAATTTCCACAACAAATTAAAAAAAAAAAAACTTAAAAATTAGCAGGGCCTGGTGGTATGTGCCTGTAGACCCAGCTACTTGGGAAGCTGAGACAGAAGAACCACATGAGCCCAGGAGGACAAGGCTGCAGTAAGCCCCGTGATCGTACCACTGCACTCTGGTATAGAGATCAGAGTGAGACTCCAACTCATAAAAGAAAATACTTTATGGACAATAAGAAAAAAGACTGCTAAAATCCAACACCAACAAGTATGTAAAGAAACAGGAATTCTCATAAAATGTTGCTGGGAGGGTAAGTCAGAACCACCACTGTCAAAGTTAGGTCTCTATCATGTACCTAATGTGATCCTTAATTTTTGTTACTGAGTGATAAATGAAGTTTTATTACAACCCTGAAAATATCTATTTCTATACTGTTTTAAAATCCTAATGTTTTAAGTAAGTCTCAAAACGAATTTTTTTTTATAGAGACATGGTCTTGCTATGTTGCCCAGGCTGGTCTCAAATTCTTGGCCACAAGCAATCCTCTTGCCTCTACCTCCCAAAGTGCTGATATTTCTGTGCCCAGCCTAAGGGATATCTTTATAAAGACAAAAAGGTCCGTAAGAGTCTACTGAAAGGAAGATATGGTAAAGAATGACCTTACCTTAAATCCACATACTTGATGTGGCTCATCCTGCTCAGCACCCCTAGGTTTAGGGCTTCCAGGCAATTTCCTGCCATAACCACCTTATCTAACATAGTGAGTTTTTCATAAACCTCAGGAATTTGACTAAAGTTGTTAAAGGAAATTCCCAGGGAGGAAAGCTGTTGTAGATTTCCCAATTCTTCAGGTAAAGTAGTCAGAAAGTTGCCATCAAGGCAGAGAGTTTGAAGACTGTAGGAAGAAAACAAAACAAGTCCACTTTATGAAAGATTTCTTTGGAATGGACTGACTTATTCATTCCAAAAATGGCAACGCATCCTAACTCTATCTGTAGATGCTTAACAGATGACTTCTGCCATGCTTTTTTTTTAACTTATATGAATAGTCCCTCCAACATTAAGAAAAACCAGGACTTCTGCTGTTGAAGCTGAGGGATTACTCACTGCAACAGGAACATAGATCTCTGGTGACAAAAACTGTTACTGACTAGAATTTTAATAATTATATGATATAATTCACTCCAAGAGCTCATGATACAACCTCCATTCCAAATGCCAAACAAGTTCCTTATTCTGTAAGGGAAAAGAGGAATCTAGTAAAAGTAAGATACTTACTTTAGCAGATTGCCTATTTGACTGGGTAGATTATTAAATCCATTACAGGAAAGGTTGAGCTCAGTCAAGGTAGAGATCTCACACAGCAATACAGGAAACAGTCCAAGTTTATTATGGGACAAGTTCAAGCCTTTCAGTTGAGAAAATCTAAAAAGCAAAGGTAAAACTGTATACTGTATTTCAATAAATCTGTTACTATATCTTTACAATGGCATCAATGGTCTTCAATGACCGATTTATTTATTTTCTTTTCTTTTTTTTTTTGAGTTGGAGTCTCACTCTGTTTCCCAAGTTGGAGTGCAGTGGCACACTCACGGCCACTATAGACTTGACCTGTTGGTCTCAGGCGATCCTTCTGCCTCAGCTTTCCAAGTGACTGGAACTATAGACGCATGCCACCACACCCAGCTGATTTTTTGATTTATTGTAGAGACAAGGTCTCACCATGTTGCCCAGGCTGGTCTCCTCTTGCCTCTGCCTCCCAAAGTGCTGGGATTATAGCCATCGCTCACAGCTGATGATCTATTTTAAAGACTCTATTTTAAATGGCCAACTTTCCTCCCTGAGAATTTATTCCAAAAATATTTACTGAGCACTCACTACATGCCAAACATTGAGTAGGCACAGAGGATACCAAGATGACTAATGCACACAGTCCATGCTATCAAGGAAATCAAGTCTAATGTTAGAAGAGTTCTCTTTTCTCCTTAAAAAGGAAGAAAATCTTGAAGAACAGGTCATGCTGGTACAACATTTTTGTATTTACTTATACTTGATATGCTTAAAATCTTTTCCATTATTAAATTTCTGAGGCCAGGCATGGCGGCTCATGCTAATAATCCCAGCACTTTGAGAGGCTGAGGTGGGAGAATTGCCTGAGCCCACAGCTTCAAGACCAGCCCGGGCAACTTGGCAAGACCTCATCTCTATAATAAACCAAGAAATTAGCTGGGCATGGTGGTGCACGCCTGTAGTCCCAGCTACTTGGAAGGCTGAGGTGGAAGGATTGCCTGAGCCCAGCAGGTCGAGGCGGCAGTGGCTGTGAGTGTGCCACTGCACTTCAGCCTGGGTGGGCAAATAAAAATAAAAAATAAAAAAATAAATCTCTGCATATAATATGCAAAAGCCTTGCAAGAATTAGTCAAAGACACAGGAGTAGCTAACAAGTATGTAGATCAAATCCCAATATAAGCAACTTTTTTTCATACTAAAATTATGTTGGTTCATATGTCATTTAAAATGAATGGACCAGTTAGAGCTTGAGAATACGAATGTTGGGCCAGGTGCGGTGGCTCATACCTATAATCCCAGCACTTTGGGAGGCAGAGACGAGAGGATTGCCTGAGCTCAGGGATTCAAGCCCAGCCTGGGCAACTTGGTAAGACCTCGTCTCCACAACAAAAATTTAAAAAGCTAGGCATGTTAGCATATGCCTATAGTTCCAGCTACTTGGAAGGTTAAGGTGAAAGGATCTCCTGAGCCCAGCAGGTTGAGGCTGCTGTGGCAGTAAGCATTGAGCCACTGCACTACAGCCTGGGCGACAGAGTGAGACTCCAACTCAAAAAAAAAAGAAGAATGTAACACAGCATCGTACCATAATTTGTTCTAATATACAACAGGAAATAGTAATTTTCAGTGCTACTATTTTGTAAAAGTAGAAGTAAAAGTATCGACCAGATGTGGTCGCTCATGCCTATGATGCCAGTACTTTGGGAAGCCAAGGTGAGAGGAATCCTGAGCCCATGGGTTCAACACCAGCCTGGGCAACTTGGTGAGACCTCATCTCTACAATAAATCAAAAAATAGCCAGGTGTGGT
>NW_007256216.1:178150-188161 GCF_000164805.1 Carlito syrichta | reverse complement strand
AAAAAAAAAAAAAAAAAAAAGAAAAGAAAGTAAAAGTATCTATACTGTCTTGCCCATAGATAGTATCATTATAAAATGGATCCACAGGAATCAGTCTGGTAACTCTACTTGGGAGCATTATACTTCACAGTTATACAAGTACAAAATGGCAAGGCAAAGGTGCTATTCTTTGTGTTGATGATCTGTATCATCTGTTTCTAGATTGGGATCCTTGGTACCTCATTCTTTTTTTATTTGTTTTTTTTGACTTGGAGTCTCACTCGGTTGCCCATGCTGGAGTGCAGTGGCACATTCATGCCCACCACAGCCTCGACCTGCTAGGCTCAGTCGATCTTTCTGCCTCAGCCTTCTAAGTAAGCTGGAGCACAGGTGTATGCCACCACGCCTGGCTAATTTTTTTGATTTATTATAGAAACAAGATCTCACCAAGTTGTTCAGGCTAGTCTCAAACCCCTGAGCTCAGGCAATCCCAGAAAAGCTAGAAATCAACTTTCTTAAAATTATAGCTTATTTTCATCTTTATATGCCAGTGTTATTAAAATATCTCATCACTAAATAGGTTATACTTGAAAATGTTCAAAAGCATAACATCAAATGAGATAAAAACCACATTTATTAGAAAATACTCTAGAACTGTTAGCTATTAAAGCATGTAAAATATATCATTTTAATGTATATTATCTTTTTAACCTCCACGTAATTTAAATCACTTTGAATGCTTTAATTGCTAACTTCTCTCTTCCCCACCAGACGCACAGACAATTGACAATTACTTACAACACATATTTATTCACTGCCATCCATTTTTAAGTAGAAAAGTGAGATGGGATGGGTGGAGGCTAGGAATTGGGACCTATTTTAACAAAGGAGATAGAAAAATATTTATACTGCACACACATGTTTACTGCAGCACAATAGCAAAAACATGGAACCAACTGTGCTGCTCATTAAAACTGGACTGGATAAAAAAATGTGGTACATATACACAAAGGAATATTACACAGTCATAAAGAAGAACAAAATGATAGACTTCACAGCAACATGGATAGATTTAGAGTCTATAATACTCGGTGATTTACACAGAAGCAAAGAACTAAGTATCACATGTTCTCACACATAAGCGGACCCTGAACATTTACCATAATATCATAAAAGAAAGAGATTGGTAATAGACAGAAACTGCCAGGGGAGGGGTAGGGCACATAATATCAATAAGGGTAACTGATCTCTTTTTTTTTTTTTTTGAGCTGGAGTCTCACTCTGTCGCCAGGCTGGAGTGCAGTGGCATGCTCACGGCCACCCCAGCGTCAACCTGCTGGGCTCCAGTGATCCTTTCGCCTCAGCCTTCCAAGTAACCGGAACTACAGGTACACACTACAATGCCCAGCTAATTTTTTATATACTGTAGAGACGAGGTCCCGCCAAGTTGCTGGTCTCGCACCCACAGGCTCAGGCAATCTACTCACTGCGGCCTCCCAAAGTGCTGGGATTACAAGCTGAGCCACCAAGCCCGGCCCAAGTAACTGATCTCAAACCATGCAAAGTGGGGACAAAAGGGAGGCCAAAACTTCACCTGTACGATGACTACTTGTATACCTAATCCTAAGTCGTACCCCACATCTTTAAAATAAAATAAAAAAGAAAAATATTCATAGTCTGGTAGAGGTAAAGTGGTCCTTTATTAAGAGAGTGATTCCATACTTGACAAAAGGCCCAAGAGTTATCAGAAGAAGGTACAAAGGAAAGATAAAGCCTTGTCTCTGTGAGTGAAATTCTTGAAATTAGCCCTATCAGCCTGGCATGGTGGCTTATATCTGTAATCCCAGCATTTTGGGAGGCAAAGGCGAGAGGACTGCCTGAGCCCAGGGATTCAAGACCAGCCTGGGCAACTTGGTGAGGCCTCATCTCTACAATAAATCAAAAACTTAGCCAGTTGTGGTAGCGCACACCTGTGGTTCAGGCCACATGGAAGGCTGAGGCAGAAGGATCTCCTGAGCCCAGGAGGTCAAAGCTGTAGTGAGTCACGGGTGTACTACTGCACTCTAGCATGGGTGATAGAGTGAGACTCCTACTCAAAAAAAAAAAAAAAGAAAGAAATTAACCTTATCTACTTTAAGTCATTTAAATGTGATACTTCTAATTCCCAAATTCCCATATACTGAATCTCTTGATTTAGCCTGGTTACAGATCATGCATTATTGTCATTGATTTATACACAAAGACTATCCTGGCCTGGTGTGGTGGCTCACGCCTATAATTCCAGCACTTTGGGAGGCCGAGGTGAGAGGATTGCCTGAGCTCATAGGTTTGAGACCAGACTGGGCAACTTGGCAAGACCTCATCTCAACAATAAATCAAAAAATTAGCCAGGTGTGGTGACGCACGCCTGTAGTCCCAGCTACTTGGAAGACTGAGGTGGAAGGATTGCCTGAGCCCAGCAGGCCAAGGCTGTGGTGGCCATGAGCATGCCACTGCCCTCCAACCTAGACAATAGAGTAAGACTCCAACTCAAAAAAAACCAAACAAACAAAGATTATCCAGATTAATAATAGCTCATTGCAGCCTCCATAAGAAAACATGTGCATCAATCTTGTATCTATGAAGAGAAAGGGCAGGTAGAAGAATTGCGTGAACAAAAAATTTTATTTCTGGCCAGGGGCAGTGGCTCGCGCCTATAATCCCAGCACTTTGGGAGGCCAAGGTGAGAAGACTACCTGAGGCCACAGGCTTGAGACCAGCCTGGGCATCTTGGTAAGACCTCAACTCTACAATTAAAAAAAAAAAATTAACTGGGTGTGCCAGTAGTTCCAGCTACTTGGAAGGCTGAGGCGGAAGGATCAACTGAGCACAGCAGGTTGAGGCTGCGGTGGCCGTGAGCGTGCCTGAGCAAGAGTGAGACTCCAATAAAAAAAAAATTTATTTCTTCTTCAAAAGGGAGGAGGAAAATGGTGTTATGCTCACTTACAGGTATAAACCACTAAGATATTGATTACCATTTGGTTTTACCAAGTTAGTTTGTAAACCCATTCTTCACATACTTGTATAGCGTGTCAAGGCCCCCTGGTCTTTCTAATTGCATGAAGTTGTGTCGTAAGTTGAGGTAGGTGATATCTTGACTGTAGAAGAGATGCTCAGGAACCTCCTCGAGGCTGTAGCATGAGAGATCCACTGTACTGATTCGCTGGGACACCACCTATTGAATAAGGGTAAAGAAAAAAACTTTCTGAGCTTGTACTGAATGTCCATCACCTATTGCAGAATGAAATAGCATTTAGACAAAAAGGCACTAATGAGAAAGCTAGAAAAGCAAAAAAGATAATGAGAGCTAATTACTCATTTACAAAAACCAGTTAATTTTTACTTTTACCTAAAATCATAAGCTGCTTGAAAAACAAATGTGTAAGTTAAAAAGCCTCTATAAGGATAAAAAAAATCATAAAGATGGAAAGTTAATACTTTATGCAAGAAGTAATCTTAAGATGACTGAAAATAACTATTAAAAAACTTTTAAAAAAGACAGTGTGATATGAAAAGACATGGCCATTTGTAGCCACAGTTTCTGATACTTATTTTTGTTTATTGAGTTGGAGTCTCACTCTCACCCAGACTGGAGTGCAGTGGCATACTCACGGCCACCGCAGCCTCAACCTGCTGGACTCAGGTGATCCTTCTGCCTCAGTCTTCCAAGTAGCTGGAACTACAGGCACACGCCACTACACCCGGCTAATTTTTTGATTAACTGTAGAGATGAGGTCTTGCCAAGTTGCCTGGGCTGAACCGGTGGGCTCAGGCAATCCTCTCACCTCCACCTCCCAAAATACTGGAATTATAGGCATGAGACACTGCACCCGGCCTGTCTTTGCTACTTATTAGCACAATTTCTTCATGTGTTGTGAGGATATCATTAAATAATCAAGCATACAGCACAATGCTGAACATGCGCAAAAGATGGCACAAACAAATACTAGCTTCTCTTTAAAAGGGCAGAAGAATGCAATAGCTACTTAAAAGTGAATCCCGATCAGGTGCTGTGGCTCAGCCTATAATCCCAGCACTTAGGGAGCCCAGAGATTCAACATCAGCCTGGGTAACCTGGTGAGACCTCATCTCTGCAGTAAATCACAAAAACTAGCCGGATGTGGTGGCATGCATCTGTAGTTCCAGCTACTTGGAAGACTGAGGCAGAAGGATCACCTAAGTCTGGCAGGTCAAGGCTGCGGTGGCTGTGAGCATGCCACCACACTACAGCATGGGTGACAACAGTGAGACTCCAACATACAAACACAAAAAAGTGAATCCAGTTTTAATCAGAGAAGATTTTATAGTCAACACAACAACAAAAAAATTCAGTAAAACCAAAGCAGGGATTATATTTCTATAAGAGTATGCTAAAAAACATGGGTTGTGAAAATGGATCTAAATAAATAAACAACATATCACTAGAAGAGTCATTCACGTTTTGGTGGCATGTCATTATACTATAACAATCTTACGCAAAATTCAGCAAAGATGGCTAGAAGAACAAGGAATTTAGAAATCACAATATCTCTTTACCGTAGTTCACATTAAAAGGCTAAAAAGTAAAAATTATGCTGAAAGGCTAATAGTCCTCAGCATATAGAAATAATGGTAACAGAATTACAGGTCACTGTTGCATCAATAAGTTCACATTTGAAGCAGTTCATCAATGCTATTCTAAATATATACAGACCAGGACACACTAGGCTATATGTTAGGGAATGAATTCATACACTGCTGATTACTTTGGCCAAGGGAAAGTCATTTAGGTCTCATTGTGACTCAGTTCCTTCAAGGGTCAAATTTCATTAGGTCTTCATTCCTTTCAAATCCCTAAGAGATGGTACACAGGTAAATGCACCTAAAAACACTCTTGACAGCATTTTGTACTATGCAAATATAAATAATACATTAAGGAACTGATGGAATTCCATGATTTTATTCATTATATGAGGGGAGACACAAAAAATATGGAATTATCTTTTAGAGGGCAGATCCCTGGTAGTATACTCAAAATTTGTTCCTTCAGATCAAATGGTCAATCAAAATTTTTATCTGGAAGTTTTGACAAGGTTGTGTCACAATTTGTGGAAGAAACGTACTGAGTTGTAGCAAACAGGTGACTGGTTCTTCCACCAGGATAACACACCTACCCACACTGTGCTGAGTATTCAGCAATTTTTGACCAAAAATTCGTGACCCTTGTGCCCCACCCTCTCTATTCACCCACTCTCTCTCCAAGTGACTTTTTTTGTTTGTTTTCTCAGATGAAAAAACTCCTCAAAAGGAAACATTTTACTGATGTGGAAGAGGTGAAACAAAAATTGGCAGAAGCACTAAAAGGCATCAAAACTAACAAGTTTAAAAACTGTTTTGAGGCCAGGCATGGCAGCTCACGCCTGTAATCCCAGCACTTTGGGAGGTGGAAGCGAGCGGACTGCCTGGGTCCATGGGTTCAAGACCAGCCTGGGCAACATGGTGAGACTTTGTCTCTACAATAAATTTTTTAAAAATAGCTGGGCATGATGATGCATGCCTGTAGTTCCAACTACTTGGAAGGCTGAGGCAGAAGGATTGCCTGAACTCACCAAGTCAAGGATGCAATGGTCATGAATGTGCCACTGCACTCCAGCCTGGGCAACAGAGTGAGACTCTAACTCAAAAAACAAAACAAAACAAAACTGCTTTGAGCAGTGGTAAAAGAGCCTCAATAGGTGTGTTGAATCAAATGGACAGTACTTTAAACATCTAAGAATAAATACACAATTTTTAATAACTAAATTCTAGGTTTTTTTGGACCCCCTTGTATACTCAGAAAGGCCTAAAAAGGCAATTAAAAATTGTAATCCACTCTCTTAGGAGTAAGTTCACTTTCAAAATACATTTCTACTGGGATTTTCCATTCTCATCGCCTTATCAGGATGTTTGATCGCTAATCACCTTGGACGCTTGCCGTTGCCATCTCTGGTACTCAGCCAAAGTCTCAAAGCTGACATGATAGGTCTGAGCTTGGGCTCCCGCTGAACTGAATGCAAGGGAATACTGTCGTCGCTTCACTTCCTCTATCTGAAAAAGAGAGGAGACAAAACCAGAACCACTAAAAAAAAAAAAAAAAATCCTAGTCAAAAAGCAAAAGGCAATCACAAAACAAATAACCTAATTTTTAAAATAGGCAAAAGATATGAACAGATATGTCCCCAAAGAAGATATACAAATGTCCAATAAGCACATGAAACAATGTTCAATGTCGTTAGCCACCAGGAAATGCAAATCAAAACCACAACAGGATAGCACTTCGTATCCACTAGGATGGCTACAATTAAAAATACGGGTAACAACAAGTGTTGTATAAAAAGTATTGGCAGCCGGGCTCGGTGGCTCAGCCTGTAATCCCGTGCCTTTGGGAGGCTGAGGTGAGTGGATTGCCTGAGCCCGCGGGTTCGAGACCCGCCTGGGCAGCGAGACCTCATCTCTACAATAAATCAAAAAATCAGCCGGGCGCGGTAGCGCATGCCTGTAATTCTGGCTACTTGGAAGGCTGAGGCGGAAGGATCGCCGGAGCCCAGCAGGTCGAGGCTGCGGTGGCCGGGAGCGGCTACTGCACTCCAGTCTGGGCGACAGAGTGAGACTCCAACTCAAAAAAAAAAAAGTACTGGCAAACCGGGCGTGGCAGCTCAAGCCTTTAATCCCAGCACTTTGAGAGGACAAGGCGAGAGGACTGCCTGAGCTAAGAGGTTTGAGACCTGCCTGGACAACTTGGTGAGACCTCATCTCTACAATAAATCAAAAAAATAAGTAGGGCATGGTAGAGTGTGCCTGTAGTTCCAGCTATTTGGAAAGCAGAAGCAGAAGGATCACCCAGCAGGCCGAGGTTGTGGTGGCCATGAGCATGTCACTGCACTCCAGCCTGGGTGGCAGAGTGAAACTCCAACTAAAACAAAAACAAAAAAAGTACAGGCAAGGATATGGAGAAATTGGAACCCTTATATACTGCTGGTGGGAATTTAAAATTGTAGACACTTTGGAAAACAGCCTGTAGTTCCTCAGAAGGTTAAACAGAGAGTCACTACATAACCAGCAATTCTACTCCTACATTTAAAAACAAAAGAATTGAAAACGTGTCCACACAAAAACTTGTACCTGAATGTTCACAGCTGCATTATTCTGAATAGCCAAAGTAGAAACAACCCAGATGTCCATCAACAGGTAAATGCATTAAAAAAATATGGTATAAACAAACAATATAATATTTGGCATAAATAGGAATTAAGTATTAATACATGCTACAACATGGTTGAACACTGAAAATATTATCTTAAGTAAAAGAAACCAGTCACAAAGAACCATATATCTTTTGTGATTCCATTTATATGAAATGCCCAGAATTGGTATATCTTAAGAGACAGAAAGTGATTAGTAGTTGCCTATAGCTGGAGAGGGAATTGGGAGGTAATAGCTAAAGGGTGCAGGGTTTATTTACTTTTAGAGTCTAAAAATTATTGTGGTGATAGCTGCACAACTCTTGAGTATCTAAGAGAATGCAATCCTGACACACACAACCCCTGAGCACACTCATTTTCACTTTTGTGCTCCCTCCTCTCTTCCTTCTCTTTCTTCCTTCCCCTACTCGCTCTTTCTTGACCCGTCTGCCAATGGGCACACACTAACAAACCCTAGGATTACACAAGGATCCCAAGACATCAGCTGTGCTTTTGCTGTCACCAACAGCTGGGTAGCAGATATCTTGTCCTCAAGACTTCCTGGTCGGGAGGCAAGACATCAGTTTACTATGTCCCCCTCTTAGTGCACTGGACCTCCATCAAGCTCTCCTGGGTCCCGCTGAAACATTTCACTAGGCTTGATAAAAGAGGCAAAAACCTCCACCACTCCTACTTGGAGCTCTTCAAAACAACTCTTCAAAGAAATTCTTCCTCAAAATCCAACAACCCAACCTACATTGCCTTTTTTTTTTTTGAGTTGGAGCCTCACTCTGTTGCCCAGGCTAAAGAGCAATGGCCTCTATCTGCTGGGCTGAGGCGATCCTTCTACCCCAGTCTTCTAAGTAGCTGGAACAACAGATGCATGCCACCATGCCCAGTCAATTTTTGATTTATTGTAGATACAAGGCCTCACCAAGTTACCTAGCCTAGTCTCGAACTCCTGGGCTCAAGCAATCTTCTCGCCTCTGCTTCCCAAAATGCTGGGCCAACCTGTATTGCTTTGACGAAGATGTACTCTTTTATACTTATGGAACTACTTAACGTATTTGCCCAATATCTCACTTTATTGTATCATAGTTACTCAATCTTGGCAAACCAGCTGGAAATGTACAATTTATACTTGGAAATCATTAGATTTTTCTGACACCTAAAGATTGAACCAAGTGCAAAAACATATAATACATAATTCACTGAGTCAATAATATTTGTATTTAAAAGATCCATGAAAATGAAAAAGTTTTCATAATATTCAGTTGTAATACAGCATAACTATTTACCTTTTGGGGTTTTTTTTGAGCCAGAGTCTCACTCTATCACTCACCAGGCTGGAGTGCAGTGGCACGCTCTTAGCCACCCTAGTGTCAACCTGCTGGGCTCAGGTAATCCTTCTGCCTCAGCCTTCCAAGTAGCTGGAACTACAGGTGCGCACTACCACACCCAGTTAATTTTTTGATATATTGTAGAGACAAGGTCTCACCAAGTTGCCCAGGCTGATCTCAAACCCCTGGGCTCTGGCAATTCTCTTGCCTTGGCCAACTCCCAAAGTGCTGGGATTACAGACTTGACCCACCATACCCAGCTTATTTTTCATTGCAATTGAATGAGTCTGTGTCAAAATAATTGCAACTGAATGAGTCTGTGTCAAAATAAAGGATCTTATTGAAATAAAGCATAGCTATTGATTATTTTAGCATGATCTTTTAAATATTTTATTATGGAATGTTTGACACAGAAAAATATAGAGAATCCTAAAATGTCAAATTCTGAGAAAGGTTTATAAATCTCCATTAGAAATTAATTTTTAGCCTGGACAACTTGCAAGCGAGACCTCATCTCTACAATAAATTTTTTAAAAATTAGTCGGGCATGGTGGCACATGCCTGTGGTTCCAGCTACTTGGAAGGCTGAGGTGGAAGGGTCCCCTGAGTCCAGCAGGTTGAGGTTATAGTGGCCGTGAGTGTGACACTGCACTCCAACCTGGATAACAAAGTAAGACTCTGACTCAAAAAAAAAAAAATTTATTTTTCAGGTCAGGTGTGGTGGCTCAGCCTGTAATTCCAGCACTTTGGGAGGCTGAGGGTTCAAGATCAACCTGGACAACTTGGTGAGACCTTGTCTCTATAATAAAACACAAAAAGTAGCCAGGTGTGGTGGCATGCATCTATAGTTCCAGCTACTTGGAAGGCTGAAGTGGAAAGATCACCTGAGCCCAGCAGGTCAATGTTGGGGTGGCCATGAGTGTACCACTGCACTCCAACCTGGGCAATAGAATGAGACTCCAACTCAAAAATGAATAAATTCACTGATTCTAAGTGAACAATCTGATGAGTTTTTATCAATGAATCAAAACAGCGTGCAATTCCATGACCCCTCTAAATTCTCCTTGTAGTCAATTGTAGAATCTCCCTGTAAATTCCCCCTTGTAGTCAATCCTCTCCCCCCAATATCCTGGCAACCATTGATCTGTTTTCTATTATGACAAGTTTTTATCTTTATCAAAATTTCATATAAATGGAAGCATACAATAAATGTACTTTTGTATCTAGCTTCTTTCACTTACCATAATGCTTTCAGAATTTACCTGTTATTGCGTGTATCAGCCATTCATTCCTTTTTTTTTTTTTTTTTTGAGTTGGAGTCTCACTCTGTCGCCCAGACTGGAGTGCAGTGGCCGCTCCCAGCCACCGCAGTCTCGACCTGCTGGGCTCCAGCGATCCTTCCATCTCAGCCTTCCGAGTAGCCAGAATTACAAGCATGCACTACCATGCCCGGC
>NW_007256216.1:167862-178065 GCF_000164805.1 Carlito syrichta | reverse complement strand
TTGTAGAGATGAAGTCTCGCTGCCCAGGCGGGTCTCGAACCCGCGGGCTTAGGCAATCCAAAGGCACAGGATTACAGGCTGAGCCACCAAGCCCGGCCATTCATTCCTTTTTATTGTTTAGCAGTATTCTATGGCATGGATATACCACATCAATTTATAAATTCACCAGTCAATGAGCATTTTGGGGTTTTTTCTAGTTTTCAGCTATTATGAATAAAGCTGCTATAAACATTCACTTACAAGTCTTTGTAAGGACATATGTTCACTTCTTTTGGTAAAAAACCAGAAGAGGAATTGCTGGGTCATCTGAAAAGTATATGTGTAATTTTACAAGAAATGAATAAACTATTTTCCAAAGTAACTTCATTCCCACCAAAGATTTATAAATGTTCTTCCACATCTCTGGCAAGTTTGGTATTCATCATTTTTGTTTTCTTTTTGAGGAGGAGTCTCACCCAGGCTGGAGTGCAGTGGCATGCTCCCGGTCACCCCATCGATGACCTTCTGGTCTCCGGCAATCTTTCTGCCTCAGCCTTCCGAACAGCCAGAACTATAGATGGGCACTAGCATGCCCGGCTGTTTTTTATTTTATTGTAGAGACAAGGTCTTGCCAAGTTGTCCAGGCTGGTCTCGAACCTGTGGGCTCAGGCAATCCACTCACCTCGGCCTCCCAAAGTGTTGGGATTACAGGCTGAGCCACCGAGCCCAGCCTTCATCAGTCTTTCAATTTTAGACATTCTAGTGGTGTGTAGTATTTCACTGTGATTTTCATTTGCATTTCACTAATGATTAATGATGTTGAGGCTCTTTTCGTGTGTTTATTTGTCGCCTGGATATCTTCTTTGATAAAGGGTCTCTTCAAATCTTTTGCCTAGTTTTTTAATAGGTTATTTGTCTTTTTATTACTTAGTTGCAAACACTTCCTTACATATTCAGTACTTTGTTGCATATAAACTTTCATATAAATGTTTTCTATGATAGTAAAATAACCACACTGATTTTCTTTTGGTTGATATTTGACAAGTGTATACTCTTCTATCATTTATTTCATTGAGTTAAAGTTTTAGATTTGTCTTAATATTCCTTAAACTTAAACTACAGTAGAACTTTTTTTTTTTTTAGTTGGAGTCTCACTCTGTCACCCAGACTGGAGTGCAGTGGCCGCTCCCGGCCACTACAGCCTCGACCTGCTGGGCTCCGGTGATCCTTCTGTCTCAGCCTTCCAAGTAGCTGGAACTACAGGTGCGCACTACCAAGCCTGGCTAATTTTTGATTTATTGTAGAGATGAGGTATCACCAAGTTGCCCAGGTGGGTCTTGAACCCACGGGCTCAGGCAATCCACTCACGAACTTTTTTTTTAAGAGTCAGAGTCTTGGCTGGGCTTGGTGGCTCAGCCTGTAATCCCACGCTTTGGGAGGCCAGGATGAATGAATTGCCTGAGCCCGCGGGTTTGAGACTCGCCTGGGCAACTTGGCCAGACCTCATCTCTACAATAAATCCAAAAAATTAGCAGGCCTATAGTTCCTATAGGTTCGTATAGTTCCTATAGTTCCTAACGCGCCTATAGTTCCAGCTACTTGGAAGGCTGAGGTGGAAGGATCGCCGGAGCCCAGCAGGTTGAGGTTGCGGTGGCCAGGAGAGAGAGATTCCAACTCAAAAAAAAACTGAGAGAGATTCCAACCCAAAAAAAAAAAAAAAGGAGTCAGAGTCTTACTCTGTCACCCAGGCTGGAGTGTAAGTGGCATGCTCACAGCCACTGCAGCCTCAACCTGCTGGGTTTAGGCAATCCTTCCACCTCAGCCTTCCAAATTGCTGAAACTACAGACACATGCCATAATGCCTGGCTAGTTTTTGTGATTTATTATAGAGACGAGGTCTTGCCAAGTTGCCCAGGCTGGTCTCGAATTCCTGAGCTCAGGCAATCCTCTCGCCGCGGCCTCCCAAAGTGCTGGGATTACAGGCTTGAGCCACCGTGCCAGGCCTGTTTTTTTTGTTTGTTTGTTTTGTTTTTTTTAAGAGAAAGGCTCTTGCTCTTTTACTCAGGCTGGAGTACAGCAAGCGGCATGATTCTGCTTACTGCAACCTTGATCTCCTGGTCTTAAGCAGTTCTCACACCTTAGCCTCCTGGGTAGCCGGGACTACAACCATGTAGCACCTGTTTTTGATGACAATAAGATGGCATCAGTCTGTCATTCCTTTGTGGGTCATCTTTTTCTCAACGAAACCTTTTATGATTTCCTCCTTATACTTTATGTTCTGCAGTGTGTCTAATGTAGATTTATTCTTATTTGTACTACTCAATATTCAGTATACTTTTAATCTGAAAATTCATGTTAGTCTTCATTTCTAGAAAATATTTAGTCTTTTTTTTTTTTCCCAGACACTGCTTTTCCCTTCTCTTCTTCTGGAAACTCCCCTTAGATGTACACCAAAGTCTTTCTCAAGGATTCTTTAATATTTTTTATCTGTGAAATTCTTCATGCATCAGTTAACTACATTCAGCTAAAACAGTGGCTTTAAAAAATAGAGGAGTCAGTCTAGGTCTGGTACAGCTGCTCTATAAGCCCAGGCTCTTTCTTTCTAAAAGGCCACACTCAGTATCTGCTTGCCAGTTCATAGCCACCATGTGATTGCTCCACCCCCAATACTAAGAATCTGTGTTCCATAAAGGAAAGAAAAGTAGTCATCCAAGTCTATCACATTTTAAAGGACTTTTCCAAAAGTCCTACCTGGAAACTTCTGTTTAGTATCTCAAACCCCCAGCTTGGAAGATAATGGTTTTTTGTGTTGTTTTGTTTTTAGAGACAGGGCTTTGCTCTGCCACCCAAGCTGGAGTACAGTGGCACAATCATAGTTCACTGTTACTTTGAACTCCTAGGGATCCTTCTGCCTCAGACCCATAACTAGCTAGGACACATGCCACCATGCTTTGCTTTTTTTTTGTATAGATGGGTTCTGCTATGTTGCCCAGGTTGGGCTCGAATGTCTGGTCCCAAGTGACCCTCCTGCCACAGCCTCCCAAAGTGCTGAGATTACAGGAATGAGTCACTGCACCCAGTTGGAAGATACAGACTTTTATTTTAGGCATATTGCTACCTTGAACAAAATTCTATTCTAATAGTAAAATAAAGAGAGAATACACAAAATTACTTTACTATTCATCAATTCTATCTTCGTCTGATCTAGAGTCTATCCATTTGAGTTTTAAATTTTAGTAACTGTATTTTTATTTCTAATATTCTAATTGACTCTTTCATAGCCACATAGTCTTATCTCAGAATTTCTTTTATTTCTGGTTCTTCCATTCTCTCTTGGAAAATTCTAAACACATTTATTTTCAAGTATTTTCAGGATGTTCATTTATTTCCATTTAAGTCTGAACTGAGTCTGTGTTCTGACTGAGTATGTGGATACCTTCCCTAACATTAAACTTCTAGGTATTTTTTTAGAATTTGGTTTTCAGGCTCATTTGAGTGGAAGGTTCATCTTTTCCATCTCCCCTTATCTCCAGCTTCCTCTCCGCCAATACCCAACTCTGTCCTCATTCACCTCCTCCCTCTCAAGCAATTTTAGTTACTTTCTTCACTTTGATCCTCAGAGCCCAACACCAGAACCAGGTTTCACACTGGCAAAGGTGGGTTCCTGCCCCATGGTTGAGACTGAGTTACACACATTCATTCATCAAACAGTGGGGACTTGATTCATTTCCTGGTCACAGGCCACATAACTTTAGGCTCTTTAGGACCACCACTAGAAGCAAGCCTTGTTTCCAGTCAGTGGTTAACAGTTTAGCTTTTTCTCAGAGTCAAAGACAATAACTCAACCCCTGGCTTCAAGCAATAAGCCTAACCTAATCATTAGCAGAGAACTTTTAGGGCCAACTACTTATAAGGAGCTGAACTCCTGGACTGCCACATTCTTTCAGACCTAGAACCCGGCAGACCCACAGATTCAGACCTAATCATTTTATATTTCTATTCTACATTGTTAAGTCCAGCTATGTTTCTTTATATTTATCTATTTCATTTTATTTTTTTAAAGAGATAAGGTCTTGCTCTGTCACTCGGGAGGAAGTACAACGGCATAATCATAACTCAATGCAGCTTTGAACTCCTGGCCTCAATGGATCCTTCCACCTCAGCCTCTCAAGCAGCTGGGATTACAGATACCTGTCATTCAACCTAGCTAATTTTCATTTTGTTTTAATTTTTGTAGAGATGGGATCTTGTCCAGGCTAGTCTCAAACTCCTGGTCTCAAGTGACCCTCCAACCTGAGTCTCCAGAGTAGCTGGGATTATAGGCACAAGCCATCATACCTGGCTTATTTATCTTTTTAATGTATGTATTCTATCTCTATTGCTGTGTATTTGTCTAATCCAAAGTATGAATTCACAGAGTCATTTTGTTTGGAAGTTCCCTTCAATTCAGATTGGTTTATGACATTCAAGATTCAAAATAGAAGAAATGAAATTATGTATAGCTTCCTATAAATACCAACATATCTATTTGTGGTCATTATCATTTCGCTTGACTAACTAGCAAATGAACTCCTTTCCTGGGTTGGAGAATTCTCTAGGACATCCACAAGAAATGGCATGCTTCCTTGGCTGCTGGATTGAATCTTGTGAACCACCCCAGACTCTGAATTTTAATATAATGGGGAAAAAAGAGAAACCAGAAAGAATCTATTTGGTGATGGATGCTGACAGCTACTTTTTATCTCCAAAGGGAGCTTTCTAGTGGTAGCATGCTCTGTTTACTCTTGGCGTTGTCAGCAACAGCCTCTAGAGCCTAGCAGTGGAGGCAGGAGTATTTTTAACACATAGTTCTACAACAGTACTGGGGGTATGGATAGCCTCTGAAACTCCCAGAGAGTCTCTGGTATAATCTTCAATAATGCTCATACTGGTTTCTTCGAAAAGATATGAAAAAAGCTATGAAAAACATATATGATATTTTCTTAATTAAGATGGTCAAATGAAGAACAATTCATCTTTGTGATTCTTACCTTTCCCCCAACCAGAGGTAAAATGTGCATCTTTCCAGTCTGACAATCCTTCACTGAGGAAACGATAAGGCAGGTACCACAGAGAACAACTAGGCGTTCAGCCCACTTATGCAGCTGGGTCTTTCCCTTGCGTACATTATAGATGCCAGACAGTAGGATTCGATCCAGATGATCCATCTGGCATGGTTTTTCTGAAAAGAAAACTATACTTCAGAATCTATCATTAAGTTAGTATAAGAAACCTTAAAGGAAAAAAGTATTATGTTTCAACATTCAACAACCTTATTGTAAGTAACCAAACAATATAGGAATTACAAAGTAAGATCCCAGTCCTAAATTACTATTCATCACTGAACTTACATACAGTGGGAATACCTGTGAATTTTGATCTAGAGAGCAAGATTTTACCTTAGATGCCACTGTTAGGCCTTCTTTCAATAGCCATATCTCCTTTGCATGTAGAGAAAGTCTGTATGCTAGAGTAGTTAAGATCATGAACTCAGCCAAGCAAAGTGGCTCATGCCCATAATCCCAGCACTTTGAGAGGCTGAAGAAGGAAAATTGCTTGAGCCCAGGAGTTCAAGACTAGCCTGGGCAACGTAGCGAGACGTCATATCTACAAAAAATTTTTAAATATGCCAGGCATAGTGGCACATGCTTATAGTCCCAGTTACTTGGGAGGCTGAAGAAGGGAGATCTCCTTAGCCTAGGAGGTTGAGGTGTGGTGAGCCGTGATCATACCAATGCAACTGAACTCCAGTCCGGGTGGCAGAGTGAGACTCTAACTTAAAAAAAATCATAAACTTGGAGTCAGACATATTTTAATACTTGAGTCTGATTCCTGGTTCTGCCATTTACTTTGTTTCCTTGAACTCTTATTTTCACTGAGCTTTATTTACTCATTTACACAGTTTGGATCTTAATACTACCTACCTTCAAGAGGTTCTTGTAAAAATTAAGAGGCAAAATTAAAGTACTAAGCATAGATTTAGGTAAAAAAGAAGCATGGGATAATGACAGCCAATACTGTTATTAGTCTATTCTAGAAGGAATTTTTTTATATAGTTAGTAATTACTAACTATAGGAGTACTCTAATTCTGTATGTAATCCTCCATCCCTCTGCCTCTCACAGGGAAAAGCTTATGGTTGATATTTCAATCAACTACTCCAAAGGTAGTAGGAGAAGCTGATATGTGACACAAGAGCTTCTCATTCTTTAAGAACCTTCCTTCCCATAAGATATGACTGAGATAACCAGGCTCGGTGGCTCAGCCTGTAATCCCGCGCTTTGGGAGGCTGAGGTGAATGGATTGCCTGAGCCTGCGGGTTCAAGACCCGCCTGAGTAACTTGGCGAGACCTCATCTCTACAATAAATCAAAAAATCAGCCGGGCATGGTAGTGCGTGCCTGTAGTTCCAGCTACTTGGAAGGGTGAGGCAGAAGGATCGCTGGAGCCCAGCAGGTCAAGGCTGCGGTGGCCGGGAGCAGCCACTGCACTCCAGTCTGGGCAACAGAGTGAGACTCCAACTCAAAAAAAAAACAAAAAAAACCCACTGGGTGTTTATGCACCCATATTCCCACTACTTAGGAGGCTGAGGTGGGAGGATCGCTTGAGCCCAGAAGTTCCATGCCAGCCTAGGCATCACAGCAAGATACCATCTTTGTATTTTTATTATTTTACTATTTATTATTATTATTTTTGAGCTGTATTCTCACTCTTGCCACCCAGGCTGGAGTACAGTGGCACACTCACGGATACCGCAGCCTCGACCTGCTGGGCTTAGGTGAACCTTCCACCTCAGCCTTCCAAGTAGCTGGAACTACAGATGCTCATCACCACACCCGGCTACTTTTTGTGATTTATTGTAGAGACCAGGTCTCACCAAGTTGCCCAAGTGGTCCTGAACCTCCCCCCCAGGCTCAGGCAATCCTCTTGCCTTGGCCTCCCAAAGTGCTAGGATTACAGGCTGAACCACTGCGCCAGGTCAATCCCAACTTTTTAAAAAACAAAACCAGACAACTAAATACATATAGAAATGAATAGGAGCAGCAGTAGTATGAGGTGGTACAAATGGTAGCCCAGGAGTTAAGAAGACTCAGTTACACTCCAGAGATTATCACATAATTGTTTATGCAAACTTAAGGCAACGCTTTGCCCATTTAACTACGTGTTCCCCCATATATAATATGAGGAAATGGGCTAGATTACTACAAAGTCTTAAAACTGTAATATTCAATAAAACTTTGTATGTCAATACCAGATATATCAGATAGCCATTTCTCCTTCTATTCTAGGCCAATTCTTCCATCTATACAATCATTCCTCAGTATCTACAGATGGTTGGTTTCAGGAACCCCTACAAATACTAAACTGCTTAGGTCTCTGATATAAAATGGCATATAGTATTTGTATATTACCTAAGCACATCTCCCTGCATACTTTGAGATTCATCTCCAGATTACTTACAATATCTAATACAATGCAAATAGTCATTGTGCTGTATTTTTATTTGTATTATTTTTATTGCTGTATTGTTATTTTGGAGGATCTTTTTCAAAATTTTTTAATCCACATTGGATATGTAAAGGCACCTGTATTCTTTTTTTTTTTTTTTAAGTTGGAGTCTCACTCCGTCGCCAGGCTGGAATGCCATGGCACACTCATGGCCATCCCAGTGTCAACCTGCTGGGCTCCAGCGATCCTTCTGTCTCAGCCTTCCAAGTAGCTGGAACTACAGGAACGCACTACCATGTTCAGCTAATTTTTGATTTATTGTAGAGACAAGTCTTGCCAAGTTGCCCGGGCTGGTCTCGAAAAAGCAACTGTATTCTAAGTTCCACCTTCCTCAGAGACTTTGGTTCTCCCAGATCTATATTTCCTTAGCTCTACTTCCACAATTCTAACTACCTATTAGACATTTCCAATTGGATGTTTATCACCACTTAAAATTAAATAGGCACAGCCGGGCACAGTGGCTCACACCTGTAATCCCAGAACTTTGGGAAGCCGAGGTGAGAGGACTGCCTGTGCCCAGGGTTCGAGACCAGCCTGGGCAATTTGGCGAGACCTTGTCTCTACAATAAACCAAAATTAGTCGGGCATGGTGGCACGTTCCAGTTCCAGCTGGTTGGAAGGCTAAGGCGGAAGAATCATCTGAGTCCAGCAGGACAAGGCTGCGGTGGCCATGAGTGTGCCACTGCACTCTAGCTTGGGTGACAGAGTGAGACACCAACTCAAAAACAAAAAAAAGGTCCAACCCAAGACATCACAATCCCTACAAACAAGCAGCCTCTTCTCACAACTCAAGTTCTATCATATCCTCAAGTCAATCATTTGCAAAACCTCAGAGTCAGTTTCAATTCTTGGGTTCACTTCCTCAACTCCCTTTTTCTTTTTTTTTGAGTTGGAGTCTCACTCTGTCACCCAGAGTGGAGTGCAGTGGCCGCTCCCGGCCACTGCAGCCTCAACCTGCTGGGCTCCAGCGATCCTTCCACCTCAGCCTTCCAAGTAGCCGGAATTACAGGCATGCACTACCACGCCCAGCTGATTTTTTGATTTACTGTAGAGATGAGGTCTCGTTGCCCAGGTGGGTCTCGAACCCTTGGGCTCAGGCAATCCACTCACCTCAGCCTCCCAAAGATGCGGGATTACAGGCTGAGCCACCGAGCCGGGCTTCTCAACTCCCTTTTTCAATCAACCATCAATTCTTATTGATTGCCCCCTCAAAAAGTCTCTCATATGAACCATTCCTTCTTCTTCACTAGTTCAGACTCCTATTAATACATATCTGAATCATTATTCACACTGACACAAGATTCATATTCCTCAGGCTCACTTGAAACACATCACTTTCTGCTACCATCTGCCAAATAAGGACTAAACTCCTGAGAGTGCACTCATGGCCCAAAACAACCTAGACTCAAATGATCTGTGATGTACAGAACACACAACAAAATTTCTAGTCTCCCACCTGTGCCTTATTTTTCATTTCTACTTATTGAAAATTCTGAACTGGGCGCGGTGGCTCACACCTATAATCCCAGCACTTTGGGAGGCTGAGGAGAGAGGATTGCCTGAGTCCAGGGGTTGGAGACCAGACTGGGCAACTTGGTGTGACCTCATCTTTAAAATAAAATAAATTTAGCTGGATGTGGTAGCATGCGCCAGTAGTTCCTGCCACTTGGAAGGCTGAGGCAGAAGGATCACCTGAGCCCAGCAGGTCGAGGCAGCGGTAGCTGTGAGAGTGCCACTGCACTCCAGCCTGGGTGACAGAGTGAGACTCTGACTCAAAAAAAAGAGAAAATTCTGTCAATTTTTAAAGAACCAAATCAAATACTAATTATTCACAAAGACTTCCTCAAAGATTTTCCAAAGAACAACAGTGATAGAGAACTTCCTTATCAGCTATCAAAATATGTCATATATTAGTTAAAATGGTTTTGCTATTGTGACAAGAAAATAAATACATCAATGTAACAGGACAGAGTTCAAAAATAGATTCTTGCCTATATAAAGGCAATTTTTTTTTTGAGTTGGACTCTCACTTTGTTGTCTCTGGATTCAGGAAGTGAGGAATTGGAAGAGCAAGGTGAAAGGTGTGTATATTTTCTGTAATGGTTTTAAGATAAATTCACAAACTGGCTGGACGCAGTGGCTCGCACTTGTAATTCTAGTGCTTTAGAAGACTGAGGCAGGATTGCTTGAAGCCAGAAGTTTGAGACCAGCCTGGACAAAAGAGCAAGACCTGGTTCCTACCAAAAAAAATGTTAAATAAAAGATAATTAGTCAGGCATGGTGGTGAATATTTGTAGGCCCAGCGACTTGGGAGGCTGAGGTGGGAGGAATGCTTGAGCCCAGGAGTTCAAGGTAGCAAAGTAAGCTATGATCACATTACTGCACTCCAGCCTAGGAGACAGAACAAGATCTTGTCTCCTAAAAAAAGTTTTGTCGTTTTTGTTTTGAGTTGGAGTCTCACTCATGTCCATTAGGCAGGAGTGCAGTGGCACACTCATGGCCACCGCAGCTTAGATCTGTGGTCTTAGGAAATCCTTCTGCCTTAGCCTTCCAAGTAGCTGAACTACAGGCGTGCACTAGCCAGGCGTGCCCGGCTAGTTTTTGTGATTTATTGTAGAGACGAGGTCTCACCAAGTTGCCCAGACTGGTCTCAAACTCCTGGGCTCAGGCAATCCTCT
>NW_007256216.1:162354-167193 GCF_000164805.1 Carlito syrichta | reverse complement strand
TGTGTGTGTGTGTGTGTGTGTGTGTGTGTGTGTGTGTGAACACTGGGGGAAACTAACCATCATGATGTAAAGATTCTGAGGCAGCCCTACAGAGAGATTCACATAACAGGGAACTGAGATTTCCTGCCAACAGCTGGAAAGTAAAGCCTTTCACCGAATAGCCATGTGAGTGAACCCTGCTGAAAGGGAATCTTCCAGTCCCACTCAAGTATTCAGATGACTAAAATCTCATGAAACCCAAGCCAGAACCAGTCATCTAAACTATTCCAGGATTTGTGACCCACAGAAACTGTGCATTTATTACCATTTAAGTCATCAAGTTGAGGGCAATTTGTTATAGGACCTACAGCTAACTGTCCACTTACATCTATCTATTGATCTATCTTTTACCTTTTATTTTGGTACCAGATCTCTATTTTTTCTTTTAACCTTTTCTTTTTGGTACAAGATGCACATATTGACCATTTTCTTTTTTTATTTTGTTTTATTTTTGAGTAGAAGTCTCACTCTGTTGTCCAGGCTAGAGTACAGTGGCATACTCATAGATACCGTCCTCGACCTGCTAGGCACAGGAGATCCTTCCACCTCAGTCTTCCAAGTAGCTGGAACCACAGGCATGTGCCACCACGGCTACCTAATTTTTTGACGTATTGTAGAGGTGGGGTCTCACCAAGTTGTCTAGGCTGGTCTCAAATCCCTGGGCTCAGGCAATCCTCTGGCCTCTGCCTCCCAAAGTGTTGGGATTACAGGCATGAGCCACCACGTACAGCATATTACACATTTTCAAAGACTATTAACTTTAAAGACCTCTTTCCTAAACTCAATTTTCTCAAACTACACTAGTTTCTCTAATAGAGCTTACTTGTAGAAAGGTTTCCATTTAAGACCCCTCAAAATATAAGTACCACAAGCTGGTACTCTTTTAAACTCTACTGGAAACATCCTCTTAAAGGTATATTAAGATCCTTGACATAATATAATTTATCAAGTGGTGATAGGAAAAGTAGGGCATCAGAATCAACCATTGTACAATATAACTGAATGCAAAAGAAAGGCTCAACTTTCATTCTAGAATAAAAATATACATATTAGTCCCCCTTATCTATGATTTCACTTTCTGTGTTTTCATTTACCTACAGTCAATCACAGTACAAAAATAAGTGAGTATAGTACAAATTTTGAAAGTCAGAGAGCAAATTCACATAATTTTTATCACAGTATATTGCTATAATTGTTCTAACTTATTGTTAGTAATTGTTGTTAATCTTTTACTTTGCCTTATTTATAGATTCAACTTTATCACAGGGACATGTGTACACAAAAACATATATTGTATACAGGGTTCAGTACTATTCATGGTTTCAGTTATCACTGAGGGTTATAAAACATAACTCTCATGAATAAGGGAGAACTACTGTGATAAAGAATGCAGGCTCAAACACAATCAGATAAGGAGCATGTTACTTTTCCAAGTTGGTTTTGGTTTTTTTTTACCAAGTTTTATAGTGACAGATGAGTTGGATTCCTCAAATAAATGTTAAAAGATTTTTCTCAAATTCAACTTCAACCTAGCAACTATTCTCCCTCCATGAACCAGCAAAGGATTTTATGTTTACCCCCATAGCTCATTCTCAATAACTCTTTCATTCACGTACTCTCACCTCACTCATTAAGTTAAGAACTACATTTGTGTGTGTGTGTGTTCCCCCTCTTTTTTTTTTTGAGTTGGAGTCTCACTCGGTCACCCAGACTGGAGTGCAGTGGCCACTCCCGGCCATCGCAGCCTCGACCTGCTGGGCTCCGGCGATCCTTCCGCCTCAGCCTTCTGAGTAGCCGGAACTACAGGCACGCGCTACCACGCCCGACTGATTTTTTGATTTATTGTAGAGATGAGGTCTTGCTGCCCAGGCAGGTCTCGAACCCACGGGCTCAGGCAATCCACTCACCTCAGTCTCCCAAAGGCGCGGGATTACAGACTGAGCCACCGAGCCCGGCTCCCCCTTTGTTTTTCTTACATAAAAGGTAACATCTCCAACTGCCAGGGCTGGAGGAAAAATAGAGGGGAAAAAAGTAACATATTATTTATATTCTTTTGTGCCTTACTCTTTTCTGCATAATAATGAAAATTACTCCTGGCTGGGCAAAGTGGCTCATACCTGTAATAAAATAACTTTGGGAGGCTGAGGAAAGATGATTGCCTGAGCCCAGGGATTTAAGACCAGCCTAGACAACTTGGCAAGACTTCATCTCTACAATAAATGAAAAATATCAGCTAGGCATGGTGGCACATGCCTGTAGTTACAGCTACTTGGAAATATAAGGCAGAAGAATCACCTGAGCCCAGCAGGTTGAGGCTGCAGTAGCTGTGACCACATTACTAGACTCTAGCCTAGGCGACAGAGTGAGACTCTGATTCAAAAAATAAAGAAAGAAAAAATTACAGCTGGACTCAGTGGCTCTAGCCTATAATCCCAGCACTTTCGGAGGCCGAGGCAAAAGGATTGCCTGAGTCCAGGAGTTGGAGACAACTTGGTGAGACCTTGTCTCTACAATAAAATAAAAAAATTAGCTGGGTGTGGTGGCATGCGCCAGTAGTTCCAGCTACTTGGAAGGCTGAGGCGGAAGGATCACCTGAGCCCAGCAGGTCGAGGCTGTGGTGGCCATGAGCATGCCACTGTACTCCAGCCTGGGCAACAGAGTGAGATTCCAACTCAAAAAAAGAAAAAAAAAAAAAGAAAATTACTCCACTTCAGTTTACAGAAAATCTTCTCCTTTGTTTTTTGGGACTGTACAGTCATCCATTCCATGAATGATAGGTGCTGTGCCTTAAGGAGAAATATTGTATCATTTCAATATGTTATTTCTTTTTTTTCACTGAGTCAGAGTCTCACTCTGTCACCTAGGCTCGAGTGCAGTGGGCACACTCATGGCCACCACAGCTCCGACCTGATAGACTCAGGTGACCCTTCCACCACAGCCTTCCAAGTAGCTGAAACTACAGATGTGTGCCACCATGCCTGACTAATTTTTCTTGATTTATTGTAAAGACAATGTCTCACTAAGTTGCCCAGGCTGGTCTCAAACCCTTGGGCTCAAGCAATCCTCTAGCCTCAGTCTCCCAAAGTGCTGGAATTACAGGTGTGAGCCACCATGCCTAGCCTCAATACGTTATTTCAAAGTCTAGTTCAGGGAAGGAATTACTGAATTTTAAATTACAAGTTTTTCTTTATGGAACAAGGAAAAAATTGTATCGGCTGGACGCAGTGGCTCACGTCTAAAATCTCAGCACTTTGAGAGGCCAAGGTGAGAAGACTGCCTGAGCCCACAGGTTCGAGACCAGCCTGGGCAACTTGGCAAGACCTCATCTCTACAATTAATCAAAAAATTAGTTGGGTATAGTTTGCGTGTCTGTAATTCCAGATCCTTGGAAGCCTAAGGTGGAAGAATCGCCTGAGCCCAGCAGGTCGAGGCTGCAGTGGCCATGAGCACGCCACTGCGCTCCAGTCTAAGAAACAGAGTGAAACTCCAGTTCAAAAAAAAAAACAATTGCATCAACATCTCAACTACTAAGAACATAGTTGTGCCTGTAATCGCAGCACTTTGAAAGGCCAAGGGGAGAGGATTGCCTGAGCCCCTGGGTTTGAGACCAGCCTGAGTAACATGGCAAGACCTTGTCTCTACAATAAATCAAAGTATTAGCCGGGCATGGTGGCGCATGCCTGAAGTTCCAGCTACCTGGAAAGCTGAGGCAGAAGGATTGCCTAAGCCCAGCAGATTGAAGCTGCAGTGGCCATGAGCATGCCACTGCACTCCAGCGTGGGTGACAGAGACTCCTACTCAAAACAAAAACAAAAAAACCCCAAAAGAACATAGTTGTTACAGACATACATAACCATTACAAGAAAATATAAACGTAAACTACAAAAGTAAAGAATTTATGCTCTAATTGTGGGAGCTGATATTTTTGAAAAGCAATGTTTACATTTCCTGAGAAAAATTCAGAAAAGACTCAGAAAACCATGGTCACGACCTTTTAAGGCCCCCTTCCTCTGCCAAATATGAATACAGATTATGTTTCCAAAATAAAAATGAATATCAGATAAGAAATGACAGTTTTTTTCCTAAAGTAATCTATTCGTTATATAGAAGATTCTTAGATAGTTTCTTCAAAGATAGCAGCTAGATCTTATAATACTCTAAGATTTAAGAAACACAAAAATTGGTCAGGCACGGTGGCTCAAGCCTGTAATCCCAGTACTTTGGGAAGCCGAGGCAAGAGGACTGCCTGAGTCCAGGGACTCGAGACCAGCCTGGTGACTTGGTGAGACCTCATCCCTACAATACATCAAAAAATTAGCTGGGCATGGTAGCATGAACCTGTAGTTCCAGATACTAGAAAAGCTGAGGTGGAAGGATCACCTAAGCCCAGCAGGTTGACGCTGGGGTGGCTGTGAGGGTGCTACTGCACTCTGGTCTAGGCAACAGAATGAGACTAACTCAAAAAAAAAGAAAAAGAAACGCAAAAATTACTTAGATTTTAGTCACAAAAATCCTTAACACTTAAATTATTTTCCAGAATTAATTTCAAAATTTACTACTTCTTTGGATATAGGTTCTTTTTTTTTTTCCCATTTAAAAATTTTTGGGGATTTTTAAAAAATGACAAGGTCTAACCATGTTGCTTAGGATGGTCTTAACTTCTGAGAGCAAGAAATCCCACCTCAGTCTTCCAAAGTGCTGGAATTACAAGTGTGAGCCACCACACCCAGCTAGATTTACTTTTGTTTGTTTGTTTGTTTGTTTTTTTGAGTTGGAGTCTCACTCGGTCGCCCAGACTGG